>NW_027532585.1:8560192-8618009 GCF_008692635.1 Crocuta crocuta
CTACCGTTTACACCTTGTAGCCATGGACGAGAGTCAAGGACACTGGCTGCAGTGGGGCCGCCTCCACCACGCCCTGTGCGTGAAGCCGCAGAGAGCGTGCCTGCAGCCCTTAAACAGGTGACGTGGGACCTACGGTGTCTGTCATACCATGGCTGGTCACCACCTAATAAGATCACAGAACCCCCCCAATACTACAACTTTCTGATCTGTGTTATTTACCAGAAACTTTAAATAACATCTAGCAAATTAAACTATAATGTACCTAGTGCAACAGCTGTCAAAGAAGAACCATGGCAATGAGAAAGAATGACATCCGGCCACGTGTAGCAACATGGATGGACCTTGAGGGTGTTATGCTGAGCGAAATAAGTCAGGCAGAGAAGGACAAATATCATATGTTTGCACATATAGGATTGCATGTATAGGAGGATTAGGAGGAACTTGACGGAGGGCCATGGGGAGAAGAAGGGGAGAAATGGTGGGGGAGAGGGAGGGAGGCAAACCATGAGAGACTCTTGAATGCTGAGAAACAAACTGAGGACTGATGGATGTGGGGGGGAGGGGGGATGGGCATGGAGGAGGGCACTTGTGGGGATGAGCACTGGTGTTATATGGAAACCAACTTGACAATAAACTATTGGTAAAAAAATAATAAAGAGTTCATTCTGTATAAAAAAAAAAAAAGAAGAACCATTTCACGTTTCAGGGGAGGACGGCGGGAGAAAATCTAACACCGTACAGGGTGGGAGTAAAACCAGTTCATTGTAAAAAGAGTTTTTTGAGATCACAGAGTAGACACCCAGAAAAGGAAGTAAGATAGTTTCTTATTGCATGAAATTGTTACATGTATATAGATACACACATATAAAGAGATATATACATATGTCCATCTAATAGATTTAATTCATATAAATGGAAAGAGAGAGAGGGAGACAGAGAAGAAGGAGGAGGAGGGGGGAGGCATGGAGAGGCCAACCATCAATGGTAATAAGTACAGCAACAGAATCAACAATTTCAAGACTCAATTGTGTAGGATCGAACTTATTTTTCTAGCTTATAGGATTAAAACTGGATTTTCAACCTAGAGGTAACACATTGCATTGACATTAAGAATAATGTCAGGCTGTGTAAATATTTTTTTAAAAGAATACGTGGCATTATTAGCTAGAGTAAGACATAACTGTTATGTTTAAGGAAAGAAAGCCTTTATTTGTTCCCTATACAATCATAACTCAATCAACCAAACAAGGCTTCCCCCCCCGCCCCCAACCCAACCTCAAGCCACCATTATAATGGCAGTTTTGTGTAAGCTCCTTGTTTGTACAAAAGCCTGACGATATAGTCTTGAGGGGTAATCCTAAAGCTGTTAGACCGAAATTAAAACAAATCTTACCGGTAGATCTGGGTTTTAAAGACAGCTCTGTTTAAGAGGGCCCTGCTGATTATACCAGAAGATAAGCCCCACACAATCTAAGGGTGAGCACTTGAGCAAACATGGGCATGGCATTGTGATTTTCTAGTTTTTTGCCCCACAGAAAAGCAAAGATCTCACTAGCACTTTGTTTAAAAAAAAAAAAAAGCAGATTCCTCAAGACTTGCAGTCATGGCATGCATAAGCCTGAGCAAGAAGGGGACTTTATCTTTTTCTTTCACTTTAAAAAAGAAAGAGAGAAAAATTAATGCTCACGTGTCCGACTGGGCCATGTATTACTAAAATAGAGTCGGAGTGACAAGGAAGGGCATTCTCTACGTCTGCATTCTTAAATCAAATGGGAACTTCGTCACTGTTACGGATCAGCAAACCTCTGGATCGTTTCCAACTTTTTGGTTTTTCTTAAAATAATCTCCTGTCCCCACTCCAACAGTACAGCACCGATATCCTGCATTGTGATGGCCTCGGCACATCTACCTTTTGAAAGTTTAGATAGAACTATTCAAAACTGTAAAGTGTCTATTTCTACCTTCCTAGATTCTACTTCTTCACGCGGACTTTTGCATATTTTTCCATTTCTGTCTCTTCACAATCCCTCTTCTTTATTTCTGCCTCTTTTCAACCCAGCCTTCACAGGCTTCTGTATTCTCCATGCTACTTTCCACATGCCACCTCTCAGAAGCGCATTTTTGTTTGTTTTGCTTGAGTACAGCATCCACATTCAACCGCCAAGCACTCTGAGAGTATCGGGGGTAGAGTTAGACCCTGGAAATGCACCCCGAATCTTCCAACCTGGGCAGGCCTGGTGTTGGAACAGTGAGGGGGGACACGTGGGGCCATTAGCGGCAATCGGAGTGTGGGGGTGAGGGTAGGGGGAGGCGGGGACAGGTGGGAGCTTCCGTTTGAACCAATAAAACAAAATTCCTTCATACTTTGTGTAGGTGTTATGGTTGACTGGGAGGATTCCCTGAATTCAAATGGCTCTTTGCAAGCTTGAGACTGGAGCAAAGAAGCCTTTTTTGAGAAGTGTTTTGCACTTGAACTGTGTCCGTTGTCTGTTTCCAACAAAAATACTTTCGAACACAGTGTCACTAAGTGTTGGTTCAGCAGTGCATGTGAACGAACTTAATCCACTAGGGAAAATAAGAAATGGATTTTATTAAGTTTATTAGCAGCTAAAAACACGATACTTCAACAGTGGGAGGAAAGTGATCCACCCACACAATTTGAGAGGAATGAACATTTGGCTTTAACTACAGCTAATATGTGAAACCTAAAACCTAGTTTTCCATCGAAAAACCTTTGGGGTCCATTTTTACACGACCTTGATCAAACCAGGAATTAAAGTTCAAGCTGGTTCCTTTAGTCCTGGAGGGTACTGGTGTGCCTCCAGTCACACCTCCTCATGTCAGCATTTCCTCAGGCTTATCTTTCCCTCCCACCTTAGCTTAACTTGGCTCCCAACCAAGGATGCATTTCTACCAATCAGATGCCGCGGCCCCCCTCTTGTGCCAGGAGGCCGAGGGGAGCAGAGTGGGCACCGGCGGAAGGCATGGCGGCAGTCACCGTGGGGGCCTTGCAGGGTCACTGATCTCGGAGGCTGCTTTGCAAAACACAGTCTCAGCCAAGACGAAAGCTAAGGAACGGGGCCTACGTGCCGCTCATGTTTTAAAGAAGAATGACACACGTGAACAGTAACCACAGCTACCAAAAACAGTCCTTGGAAGCTGGACTTGGGTTGGGCTCCACACCTCGTCTTCAGTCTTCACTTAATCCTCACGACTCCGCTCGGAAGGACGTCCTACTACAACCTTCCCATTACAGGTGAGGAAAGAGCCGCAGTAAGCAAAGTGACTTCCCCAAGGCCGGATGGTGGTGGATGGTGCGGCCCAGGTCTGCTCCGAGCCTCACTCTTGCCCTCTGTGTGCCCGGCGTCACGCCTGCAGCCTGCACCTGCTCCTTGGGATCTTGGACCCCCTGCACTGGAATCATCTTTTGCGTGTTTCCAAAACTCGGATTCCTGGATCTTGCCCCTTGGTTTTTTCAATTTTTAAAAAATTTTTTAAAATTTTTTTGTTTTTTGAGAGAGAGAAAGAGACAGACAGACAGAGACAGCGTGCAAGCAAGGGAGGGAGGGCAGAAAGAGAGAGAGGGAGACACAGAATCTGAAACTGGCTCCAGGGCTCTGCACTATCAGTGCAGAGCCTGATGCGGGGATGAACACATGAACCATGAGATCATGACTTGAGCCGACTTAACCGACTGAGCCACCCGGGTGCCCCCCTCAGGTTTTGATTTAGCAGGTGGGGGATGGGGTCCAGGAATCTGTCTTGCGCCCCAGGTGATTCTGAAGCAGAGAAATGTTTGCAGATTCCTGAACCGGAGATGCAACGGAGACGTGGGTTATGGAGACTGCCAGCTGATGGAAAAAAGGGGTGCTCTGCACAGATGCCCAGAGGAAAATGCAAGCTGGGGTTTCGAGACAGTCTGCAGTAATATAAGAATCTAAAGCATTGGACCACCCTGCCTTCTCTGTGAACCTTCCTGTTGTGCTGAGCCCTCGTGAGCTATTTCTTCTCAGCACCACAGTGTGGGTCACATACTTTGTATTGTGTAGCTTTCCTTTACTTTACAGGTGGTTATTGCATAAACGCTACTTGCACATAACTGTGGGCATATGAAATATGACATTTCTTACACACAAAGATGCTCAAGGCAGAATTATTTATAATGGTGAAAAACTGTAAACAAAAATGTCCAGCAAGAGAAGATGAGTTAAACTGTGCAGACATTTTAAACAATGGTTTGAAGCATACTCAAATGCTATGGAAAATGTTCACGCGGTATGGAAAAATGTTTAAGCGGAAAAAGCAAAAAAATAATTCTATTTACATAATTTTGTAAAAACCCAAAATAAAAACAAAAGATTGGAGGCAAATGTACCTAAATATCAGAGTGGGTATCTTTGGGTGGTCAGACTACAGCTGATTTTAATTTTCTTTTTATATTATTCTGTATGTGACTCATTTTCATTAAGAAACATTATTTTCATATTGAAAATGCCACTAAAAAATAAGAGCAGCAACGAAAGAGGAAACGTGAAAGCAAAAGAGAGACACTGCTTTTCCTGATGGAGCTTAAAATGGATTGTGGGAAATGAGCAAGTTCTGTATGGAGTAGCGACTCCTGCCCTGTGCCCCCACGGGACCTTGACCTTCCCCAGCCAGCGTCGGTCTTGTAAGGATTCTGCCTCACGGAAGTTGTGCCTGCCCGGTGACCCCGCTGCTAGATGGCAGCCACGTCCTCCTCGGTCACCCCTGTACCCACAGTTCCAGCAGAGCGCCCCCACATGGCTGCCTCTCAATACATATTTCTTTGCATAACGAATGGATGACTGCGTCTCACCTCCCCAGTGAGCCTAACGGTGCCTGGAGGGCAGGGCTCACGTCATATATACTATTTCTGAATGTGCTCCAAACACCAGCGTTGGGCATATAGTAGGTGCTTAATAAAGGCTTGTTTGTCTGATGGGGACTGCGTCGAAAGGAAGCATGCCCGCTGAGAGGAGCCAGCCTCCTGAATGCCCCTCCCAGAGTTCAGGCGCCACTCCAGGGTGAGCGAAGCCAGCCTGCCCAAGTGCCGCGTGGAACTGAATAGCTGATTCTGTTTGCTGCGAGAAGCCCGGCCAACGAGGGAGCCCCGGATCTTTATCTGCAAAAGCAGTCATGCCTTAACACACCGCTCCACCCTACTCCTTTTGGAAAAAGATTGATAAGCATAATGATGATGTTTTAATGAGCTTAATTGCACATTCCTTATGTTCTTGCAGAGTTGCCAACCAGCTACTTCAACATCCAGCAGTTTGCTTGTAATAACTTTCCCCGTTCCTCTATGCCAGGGAGCATAATTATTCTTGCGGTGATCCTGTAGTTCAGCTTGCTCGTTCTCGATCTCTCTCTCTCTCTCTCTCTCTCTCTCCATCCCACCACCCCCACTTTTTCTTGCTGCTTTTTCCCTTTCTGGGAATTACTCTAAATGGGTATCTTTGAAAGGAGGGTGGCAGGCTGCTTTTGGTACAGTACTTACCAAGAACCCTTTCATCAAAGAGGCCCTTGTGAGCATGCTCTGGCCGCGAGCCAATCAGATCATCTCCCTGTCTGTTTCTGCAGCACTGCTGACCCTGGTATGCAAGTCAAGCCCGAGTCTGCAGACAGGCTGACTGCAGCCCTAGGCCAACCTGTCTTAGCCGACTGAAAAAATGCTGAAGGGAAAATTACCTGTTTGGCTCCAGACGGAATTAACATTTTTTTAATACACACACACAAGGATGTTTATTATTTTTGGTTTAAAAGCGTTTGGCTACCTAATATATTCATTAATGTTATCTGGTCAGTACTTGAAGCATTTTGAAATATGTGCAAATGCAATAAGGCTACAAGGCCTGGAGGCAAAATAAGATGAATTTTCTAATTAAATGACAGAAAAACTGTTTGGGGATTAACGGATGGCAGTTCCGTAATCTGTTTACGGGCGCTGCTCTGTGCGGGGGCACTCAATCCACCTGCAGACCGTGGTGGGCAACAAGGGCCCGGACGCCAGGCCCTCCGACCCCCCGCGCTCCCCTTCTTCACACCACGGTCCTCCGCAAATCAAGTGCGGGAGGCGGGCGGCGCGGCCCCAGCCTTGGCGGACGCTGGCCCCCTCTCAAGCAGCGCGGGGCTCCCCCCGCCCCTCACCTGCCCACAGTCCACTTGCCCAAACAGACATCTTCCTGCCACGGTTACTAAAGATGTGGTGCGGAACTTGAAGCAAAGGTAGCATCTGTGCAAAGTCCCAGAAACCCTGGCCGCCCAGATCACCACATGAACACATTTTGACATTTCTAGACAACTCCAGAAAAAGGTCATAATTGAGAAATACGTTTTATAGTTGCTGTTTGAGGAAACAGTACTAATACCTTTCTTCCTTCCTGGACTCATTCTAGAGTGCTGCCTTCTTCTTCCTCTCAGAACCTGGGTTTGCAGGGGACACACCTTCAGCCTGGGGCACAGGCCCGGCTGGAAGGTGCAGAGATAGGTGAGGGAGAACTTTCGCCCTCAAGGAGAGAGGGTCTGGCCATCTCTACCCCTGGTGTTTTCGGGGTTAGCTTGGACGCTCAAGGACTAATTATGATTTTCTATCTCTTACGTGTTACCAGTGGCATGATATACAGGTGATAGAATTATTGTGCCATGTGTTTTTCTCTTTGTGCTTTTTGGAACTTTCCAAAATTTCGACAGTGAACTTTTCCTTTTGTAGAGACTTCTTGGGAGCTCTGAACAGGCACATTCCTCAAGTACATGGAATCGACTTAGGGACAATAGGCCAGGCAACATCTAGTAGTGGTGGAAGGGGGTCTGAATCAGAAGGGGGGAATTTTAATGAGCAGGGCAGCCTGAGAGTCACAGCTGGCTGGGCTAAGTTCCTGGAGTGTTAAATCAAGTAATAACAAAAATATGACTGTGTTTTACATATGAGATTTCATAACTTCCTGAGAAGTAAACAGTCCCTTCCCCCTTGGTTGTTCCCTCCTAAGGAATGTCTACGTTCTTGCCTTTGGCTCAAATTTTCCCAAAGTTTTCTTTGTCTACGCAGAAGTGCAAGGCCCCAAACAGAATGCTGGCCCTATTTTCTCTGTTGGTCCAGCTTGCACATTCATATAAAGCAGGGGCTTCATCAAATGGTAGGAAGATGTTTGTGCGCTCCCTCACTCCCTGTCTCCTGGATTCCCAGCTGTGCTGTGGACAGAATTCTTCTTGTTACGCCTTCAGTCCTGGGAAGGATTCATGGAAATTCTCTGATGGCTTGATTCACTCTGAGCTAAGTGGTTTCTTCCTGGAAGGGTCTTCTCCCTCTTTTACAATCCCCATGAAGTCATGGATATAGGCTCAAATTGAAGTTTTCCCATTGGTAAGAGAAAGAAATACCAAATTGTTTTCATATAGATATATTCACAGAGAAAATTCCCACTCATTCTTGGCTATTTCAAGTCCGGGTAGGCAGAACATAAATCTGGGGTGGGGGGGTGTCTATTTTTGCCCCTGCACAGTCTCTTTTCCTATACTAAGGGAAAACAGACAATTTTCACGACCAAATTGTATTTCTGAATGACCAAGGAAAAAGCTGATGGAAAAAATTCCTTGCAAACAGTGCATGGTATGCTATGAAACTATTAGATAAGGGTAATTATAGGTTTCGTCTCAACAGCGAACAATTACTCTGGAGGGAAAATGCTTGCTTTTTAAGCGGAATAAACTCTTTCTAGGATTTGCCTACTGTCTACCATTCTGAGAACAGTAACTTGGAAGAAAACAAACAAAAACCAAAAGCAAACCAACATCAACCCACCACATTCCCGTTCCAAAGTTGAGAAAAGTTACTTGGGATACGTATGCCTCTGGTTATGGGGTTAAGAACTGTATTATTATTGTTATATTTAAAAAAAAGTGAAGATTCTTGGTTGCTTCTCTCATGTATATAAACCCAGTGAGGGCATTCTCTTTGTAAATACAAGTTGTAAGTCTAACAGCTGATAATGCATTTTGGTTTGCACATGTTATTACGTAGAATGTCCATAAATTGCCATCTTCTTAGCCAGTATCTATTTTCTGGAGCTTACCTTTTTAAAAGGTGATTTTTTTCCTAATGTATGATTAAATTTGATCTAATTTATAAGCAACTTTCTGTAAGACACATGTATAAAATCAGGAAAAAAAAATCCTTGTTCAGGTCACATGTCTTACTGATTTGTAGAATATGGTTTTAGTGTCCACAAACTATAGATCTTCACCATACAAGAAAAGGAGTCTACGCAGGGGCAAAAAAAGTCCCTGTACGTGAAATGAAGGACCAGAAAGAATCCTGTACTGTACTCAAACCCCATACTCCTGTACATACTCAAACCTCAAACAGGCACCATAGTTTTGCCCCCCAATTCACTAATCCTGGTGGGGGATAGCTCCCTACAGAGAACAACCCATGGTTTATTACATGGAGGAGGTGTTCTTCACCTAAAGCAAGCAGGCTACCATAGCAGGGGAGAAATAACATTTTACCGGCTGTTTTTCCAAAGCATATTCCCACCGAGGAAGAACCACACCTTTGGCATTTTCAAAGATTTATCGAATAGCATAAAGGTCAGAAGGTACTAGAGCAAACCAGAAAGGCACTGGAAGAGCCCTGTCAGTTACTCTTTCAGCAACTGCAGCTGGTAAGACGGCGACCTCTCTGTAATTAGGGTATTAACTCTGTTTCAGAGTAGTCAAGAGTGTAATTAAGAAACGCAAACCAGGAAGAGTCACAGGAGAGGAACAGAAGACAGAACGGAGTTCGTGTGATGACAAAAGAGGAGACTCTGGTTGGAGCCAGGATGGGCTCAGCCCCCGTAGCTCCTGACCATGGCTTTCAGCACAGCTCAGCGGGTGGGAGTTGGTAATTAACACCTACAACCTCCTCATCACTGTACTCTACGGCTTCTCTGTACCTGGTTCCAATTCATGGTTCCTTATGTTTCCTAGGAATAGTTATGTCTGCACCATGACTTTGGTTCTTCTCAACCTGCGAAGAGAGACCTGTCTTCTGAGTTCTGAGTCTGAAGACCTCTTTAGTTGTAGTTGAGGAGATGTAACCTGGAGTAGGACTGGTAATGGCTACAGGTACGTTCTCACCATTACAGAATCCTGCTGCACCTCTGCCTCTGCTACTAACTTGAGCACTCATCATTGAGCAAAGGAAGGATGGGCTGCTACCTGCAAGGGTTTAATATTTTAAAATGACCCAAACCAATGAAATATACATCCATATAACCAGTGAGAGTAGATATCAACTTCTCACCTTTGCAGTGGTATTACATTTATCCTTTACTGCGGTCGTGTTTTGGACCGTTCTATAATGTATAATCTCTAGGATGGCACTTGGGAGTCCCAGATATCTCTTCATTTTAATGGACAGATGGACAATGTTAGACCTTTCACTGATCCTTTGTACAAAGGTGACTCTAATTGCCTCCAATGAGACTATAAATTATAGAAGAAATGGACAATATTTTAAATGATTGTCTTAAATGCTCTCCCATCATGCCTAACGGGGCCTGAATGTTTGTTTTACAATTGCCCCTCCTTTTCTCCCAGGATCATCTGAAGATAAGACAACACCTCTAACTGCCTTTTGAGTTATTTAGAATGTTCTGTACATCCAAGGAATGCTATGATTTCTGTGCTTCCACAAAGACTTTTATTGGATTCACAGGGATAATTAACACGTGTTCCTCTGTCCCTCTCACTACATATCAATATGTCTTTTCATCTCTTAAAATGTTTTTAATATTCTCTCAAGATGCACACTTCACTGCCACATATAAAATTGCTTAATGCTAATAAAATTGCACAAGGCTTTGCCCTAACAATTCCAATCATACTATTAAATGTAATTAATGAAATATGAGATGAAAGAAATAGTTCCCAGAATTCAACCTCGGTGTATCTTGGGCAGAACATCTACAAATATTTGAGGCCATATGTCCCAACAGGAGGTAATTGGGCTAATAGTTCTTAAAGCAAAAATCGTGTGGCCAAGAAGATCTATATTAGAAATGTTTAGGTACAACCAATCAGGCTTTCTTTCGATGGTGCAGTTACTCAGACACTAGGAAATCACCTCAGGGAGGCAGCGGGCTGGATAGAAGGCAGTGGTTGACCAGCTGGTGTCTCAAATGGTGATTTGAAGGTCACATGCACGTTAGCAGATCACAAACACATGGGCTTCCTGCCCTGGCGTCCACCGACCCTTCCTCTTAAGGTGAAGGCTACCTTGCAGGGTACTTTTCCCCTTCCAGGCTGTCTTTGGGGAACATTACAAATGGATTTCAACCAGATAGCAAAGCTTATGAGAAAAAGAACCTGGTGCTTCCAGGGCTGGCCTGTCACAGAGCTGCCTGGCCCAAAGTCCTACTACATAGTAAAGAGCAATGCCCCTGCAGGGTTACCTGCTTAAACCTGGCATTTGGTAGGGATGGTCCTTACCCTGTTTGGGATTTGGCCATCTCTCACTAGAAAGAACACGGTACTGAAATTAGCTTTCCTTACAGCCCAGGCAGAAAGCAAATTAGTGTGTTTTGTTTGGCTTAGTTGGTGTTTGAAAAAAGCATGGATGGAATGCTTTAAGATAGGCCACACACACCTTGGTTTACCCCAAGGTCTCTACTTCCTATTGTGTAACATCTGGCTAGCCTCACCCCTGCACATTTATGTGACCCACCTGCTCCCACAGGCATCCGACCTCTGGTCCAGAAGCAACGGTGCACCTTGCGGCGTCTTTTGTTAGTAATTATAAATATTACTGTCTTCCCTTTATAGGATTAGCTAACCAGCCGGGAGTTAATAAGTAAGCACCTACTGTGTGCCTGCAATGCTAGATGCTGGGGTCATTGAGATGAGCGAGGCCACTCTCTGCCTTCTTCTAGAAGCTTGCTCTCTTGTTCATGTCCTGGCATGTCAGTACTCTCTCTGCTACAACACAGACCACATTCCCAACAAACCTTTCTTTAGTCCTTACGCAGAAAGTGACCGCAATCTTAATTCTGTCCTCTCCCCTCAAAAGATAAGCTCTTTACACCAAACAGCAGTTTAAGCATCGGCATTATTCTATCGGACTATGAAACCTTTGGTATGCGCATTTACAGTCTAGACAGAGAAAAGAGGGGGAAAAACAACCCCAATCTAGGAGGCAATAGAGACAGAAGAGAACAAAACACATGTTCATACACTCACCCCTTAAAAATAGGGGAAAACCAACTGGGAAACTTTCATTTTCTTCTTGGATGTCTATTAAAAAAAAAATCCCATGTGATACGTGTATCTATGGAAACCTTCGTTATCTCAAAGATAGTGAGGTACTAAAGGCCCTTGTTGCCATGGAACAAGCAGTATTTGCTTTTTATTCTATTGCACAATATCTAATTACAGAGACCCTGATAAAATTATGCATTCCTAAGCACAAATTAAGGCCATTCTACAGGAGCCTCCATGCACATACTTTATTTGTCAAATTTCATTAAAAACAAAAATCAGGGATGACTTCGCAGAGTCTTAGGGATAAGCAGTCTAACCAGATTCAGCCCCTTCCAAGATGGAAATTCTCTGAAACCTGGAGCTGGGCTGCCGGAGGGTCCAAGGTGAAAGGGCAGCTCACTTGGATTATTCCCCACAAAAGTCCAAGTTGAAACTCTAAAGCCCCTCTTCCCACCGGACCGTTGCACATGACGCCTATTTAAAAATCATTCTCTTTGTGGCCTCTTAGAATACAATAATCAATTTCATGGCATTGAAGACTGAGCTGCTCTTTTGAAAAGATAACATGTTACAAATACACTTGATAACTCCTTTCCCAGTAGGTATGCTTCTGTCCTTGTTTTTATACCTTTACTATGAATTTATGGATCTTTAAACGTGCACTATTTTTAACATACTACTCTATATGGAGCACTTTGAAAATTACCTTTGATTGGATATATTCATTTCAAGATGTGTGTGCATGTGTATATAATTCATTTATTTCAACTGCTCTATGGTATTTTATCGAATTGACCCTCTCCCGTGTTGCTGAACATTTATGTTGCTTTTAAATTTCTGCCCTTCCAATGTTGCAATGAACATCCTAACAACTAACAACTACTCCTATCGCCGTACCTACCACTTCCCTTATCCTGTCCTTCTTCTAGAACAAATGGATTGCAAGAGGTTTCACACCCTGGTACATTACCTTTTGTCAGTTGTCAGTACCTGTAAGGCTTTCTCTTAAAATCTTCAGATCAGACTATAGCTGAGTTTAAGAGAATCTGTTTCCAGATCCCTGACTCCCATATGTGTTATTTGCTGAAACCAATCTTTTGAGAACATCCCTGTGATGCAAGCATCTTGCTAGCAGTTCTTTCTCTACCATCTTTCCTCAGTTGCCTTCTCCCACTTAATTAAGTTGCACTGCCCTGGGCTGCTTTGCTACCTCCATAGTGGCAGGTAAAGAGGCCGTGTGGCCTCGTGCTATGAGTCGCTACACCTTTAATCAAGGACCGGAGATCCAGGCTGGAGCTTTGAGTTGCCTCTTGTTTTACACCCGTTCCTGGTAAGAATAAAGCACGATGTTCAGCCTGTGTTGGGATGGTCTGAATTTAGATATATTGTCAAGTGGTGCAAGGTTTGAACATTTTTGTCCACCAGAAATGTAACGGCTTCACCCGTTCTGTCTCCCAACTTATTTTCAAAGAATACAGCTTTCCTGAGTCTCGTGCAGACAAAGCAAAGATAGTGTCAGTGGTAGTACCTTATGCCCCTCATGTGACAAATTTGCTCCATGCTCTACACATCTACCTAAGTCCCCCCTTCTAGCTTCTTCCCTACCTTTGAATTAGAACTCAGCAGTGACCCCGTTGTCCTCAGGACGGGTACTAACACATTTATTAGAACTGAAAATATGAAGTCAGACTTGTTCCATCAGAAAAGGAGTCCACTTTGGTGGTTTTATTTGACAGTGAAGACTGGTTTTGCTAACTGGGTTATCCAGTGGATGTTTCCATGATTCGAGTAAGCTAAATCTGTTGCTCCAGGGTTTTTATGAGAATATACTTAAAGCATCTAAGAATATAAGATAAAAGTGTTTTCTAAAAAACAAAAAATTCTATTGGCAAAGATGGATTGATGTGAAACACAGGTTGATTTTCCCCAACTTTTTCCAAATACATTTAGCGAAATAAGTTACCTCGAAGAGGAAACGAGTAACAGGTGCCATCTGTGTGAAATTCTTGTACGTGCGTACAGTCATCCAGAACATTTCTTGCTTTCAGAACAAGCACTAGAGAATCTGCTGGGCAATCTCCCTGCATGTCTGCTGTGGAATATAACTCTGGGAAAAACTTGACTGACTTAGGTAATATGATAATGCGGATTACTACAGATGAGACATCAACTCACAACTCATAATAAGTTGACTTATTTTTCTTTTTAATGGTTTTTAAAGTTTTTATTTTAAATCCAGTCAGTTAACATATAGTGTTATGTTAGTTTCAGGTGTACAATATAGTTATTCAACACTTCCATACATTACCCTGTGCTCATCATGATGGGTGCCCTCCTTAATGTTCATCCCCTTAAAATGGTCTACTGCACTAGCTCTTTTATTGCTATACACTGGGAATTTAACCAGCTGAGAAACAAGGGCATCACTTCTCTTGGTAATCAGCCTTCTCAGTATGATTCTCAAATGTAACCCCAGATTGGATCACTGGATGACAAACTGACATGAAGTATTTAGGATGTACTGTGGAAGGCACCTGTCTACTTGGGTGATGTTGCCCTGAGGCGGGCATGTCAGCAGTGATGGCGGAAAGGGTGTCTTCGAAGGAATCCTAGTGCTGGTTTCACCACAGCTAGCTGAGTAACCTGCGGTAGGTCACGCCCCCTCCCTGGGCCTCAGTTTCCCCATTGACAAAATAAATGAGGGGTTGGAGCACATATTCTCCTGAGGTTCCCTCATGTCATCTTGGCCTTGGCCCATTACTTCCGCTCCAATGTGACTACATGCCCCAGATCGGGACTTCCCCCCCAGGACCTTTGGTCGGGGCACGGGATTGCCACCTGGACCATGTGCATATGGCTGCCCTTCCTACAAACTTTTCAAAAGCTTCCTGGCAGAGTTTTTAGCTATAAATCAGCAACATACTGAAAACTCGGTTTCAGTTCCTAAGATACAACCTCAGATGCCTCACCATAACCTGAGTTTGCAAGAAAGAAGCAGCCACACTCTTTTTAATCCTCCTCGAGGACTTCCTTTTGCAGAGGCTGGGCCTCCAAACGGGGGTGAGGAAGAATCAAGCATATATCAATGCTTTTAGGGATCAATAAATATTCATTTTTCTCCCTTCCCAATGTTCCTATATTTTATTTTAGCTACCGTAAGAGGGGGGAAAAAGAGCTAATAAGGGCAGATGATAGAAATAGGCAATATTATAGGGCAACGTTCAGCATTTCTCAAAGCATGCCCCCTCCTCTGGGAACTGTTCAGGGAGGCTGGGTCAGGGTGAGCAGAGAGATAGCAGTAGGATGCACACAGATAAGTGTACGGGCTCCAAGTCGGCTGCCTTGGTTCAAATCTCGCCTCTGCCACTTGCTGGTTGTGTGGCCGGGCTGAGTAAGTGACTGAATTTCTCTGAGCCTCATTTCCTTCATCTGTAAACTGAAACAGCTTCATCAGGTTCTTGTGAGGATGAAATGATAAACCATGTAAACACACCTAGCCCAGGGGACTGGAGCATAGTAAGGACTGGAATATTATGTTTACTATATTTTAATCATGGCATGTCTGAGATTTCAGGCATCTTGGAAAGTGATTCCATTGATTTATTTAGTAGAGAAACCCAGCAGATAAGATTCATCATAGCAATAAACATTGAGTTTTCTTTTTCCCTCGGGATTTTTTTTCCATTAGAAAACGGAAAGCCAAATCAAATTTGCTCAGCTAATTTTGGCATGAGAGGTATACTTAGGACCCTCAACATTTGCCTTACAGGTCAGGCTTATCAGTTCACACTTGTTAGTGTGAAAAACTCCTTTCCTATCGCTGCTTCTGCCACTTCTCTTATCCTGTCTTTCTTCTGAAACAAGTGGACTTGCAAGATACTTTAGCCTATGATTTGGCAAACACACTTGTTCTGAGAGAGAGAGTTCCGCCCATGTACATGACCGAGGGCTACTGACATTGGAAGGTTTATCGGAGAAAACCTTTCTTCTGCAGGTGCTAGGGCACTCAGAGCAGGGCCTCTGCTGGCTGTCCCCTTCTATTTGGGACTGTCCCATCATTTCCGAACTATGGCTCTTAGGACACCAGAATAAACACTAAGAGGACTGTCCTATATTTATCAACCTTTGGGGCAGACTGAAATATGTTCCTACTGAATGAGGAGTGACACGATTTTTAGCACACGGTTGGAGTAGAGATAGTGAGTTTTGTTTAATAGAGTGATCTGAAATTCTATATCATGATAATGTTTACTTCACACAGAAATTCCAGAGTCTGAAAAAGAAGTTGGGGGGATGAGGAATATAGCAAATCTATTTCACGATCTGGAGGCCTGTTTTTTCTGTTGACCAATGTCTCCATGTGTGCGCTAAGCGGGCATATGGAAAAGAAAGGTTTTGCACAATCAGATGTGAATTAATACCATTTAGTCGAGTTGGGCCTCTCGAGATTGTGTTCCAGTCCTAGCTCTGTCACTTGGTAGGTGAGTGACCTTATGCACGTTTCCTGTGACGTGAATGCAGCTTCTTATTCCCTCACAGCCATCTGGGTCAATCCCTCACTTGTTTGGGCTCCTTCTAAGGCCCCAGAAATACGTTCACTTGGTCAAATACCTTGTACAATTTATAAAGAAAAGATACATTAACTGCAATCCATCCATTAGCTGTCTCTGCTCTGACTCTCTCTTACACTGGGTAGCACTGGAGTGGCCGTGGGCCTTTCTGGAATCCAGCTAAGGGAAGGATGAGTTGGAAGTAGTCTGCTTTGGATGCAGTGGGATATATTTGGGTGTTTTGCAGTCATTTCCATTAAATTATCACTAGCTGTCCTGGCCTGGTAACGGCCAGCTCATCTAATGTTGGGACACAAAGGGGCAGGGCCTGAGGTCATACCGTGACGCGAGCATGTCTCAGAGCCCCTGGTTCTAGAGGTACGTGAGAGTTGAGAAAGATAAATATATAGAGCCAAAAGCTAGTCTATGGGAAAAGTTCCAAATCCTGCAGTGCATATCTGGGAAAAAAGCGAGAAAAAAAGTGTTTGACAACAATCTTAAAAACTTCTATGACCTCACTAATTTTGAGCTATGAAGCAAAAATAAATTTTTAAATACTCTTAATAATGATTAACAGACAGGTTTAGCCCAAGCATGTTAGAGGAAAGACTCAAGAGTCTTTCTAATCTCTTCATAGAAAATGCTATTATGAAATAATTGTTATAGGAAGAAATGGCCAAAAAAACTGCAGCTAAAAATATACAGAGAGAAGAAAGATGAATGTCTGTCAAGCAGTCCGTTAATAGAATTAGGTGATTTTTCTGGACTTCGTGGTGTTTGCAGTGTTGGCCTGTTTTGAAAGCTCTCTTGTGCTTTCTTTTCTTGACCCAAACCAACATTAACTTTCATCATTAATTTTGAACTTCACCTCTCTGCAGCAGGGTATCCTGAACTGTCTAAGCCTCAGATTCAACAAAACTTGGGTCTGCCCCTAGCTGTCTCATCGCTCCTTGTGTGGCTGAAGGGAGATGAGCAATGAGCAGGGCTGTCTCTGCGACACAGCTGGCTTGTAGGGACAGCCTGACCATATGCATACATTCGTGGCAAGACAGTGGAAGAGAATCAATCGGAAGGGGTTGAGAAATGAGGCAGGGCAGCCAATTCTGAGGCTCTGCTAATGATCTAGGCGAGAGAAAATGTGAGCAGGGTTTTGGTTTCCTCTGTAACGTGCAATGGACATTTGTCTCCCTGCTGTGAGGCTGACCGCATCAACTGTCCCTTTTGAAGGCTGAAAATAATTGCATATCAGTGATTTCTTACGGGTCAAATATTTGGAATATAAAAAATGCAATCCAGAGAAGGAAAAGTGCATCTCCCCCCCGCCCCCTACCATGAGCACAATCTTGCTTTCCTCTCACAGGGTGCATCTCAGTATTTTATCTGGATTTCTTCAAGGAGCTGCAGACTTGGTCTTATAAACTCTTCCCGAGGTTGAATAAGGGCTTCCTTTGTATTTGCAAAATTTAATTCTTAAGCTTGTGCTGAGAAGAAGGGTGTTTAGTATAGTCTGGCCCATATTTTTCCTTTTTTGAAATAATATGATTTAAAAATGTAAAATAGACAAGGTGAAATAGATAAAGGGGATTAAAGGTAGAAATGTCTGGTTATACAGGAAATAAGTCACGAGGATAAAAAACAAGTACAGCCCAGGGCATCTAGTCAGTAATATTGTAAGACTGTTGAATGGTGGCGGGTGATGAAGGCATGTATTGTGGTGAGCACGAGTAATGTATACAATTGTGGAATCAATATGTAAGAAGAAAATGTATATACCAGAAGTCTTGGTTTTTTTATTTTTAAGAGAGTACTGCCTTGAGAGAGAAAACTGATGGAAACTTCTCTGTTCCACTGTGGTGGGAAGATCATGAAGCTGGGGTTTGCCATGTGGGGCTTAGAGCCAAACCTCAGGAGATACAGACTTTCCACAGGCAGAGAGGGCTCTCTCTGCCCCGGGAGTCCATCTAACAGGGCGACAGCCAGCTGGGGAGGAAGTGAAATGGCTCAGAAACAGGGGCCGAGGATGTTGTTGTTAATAGTTAATGGTTAGTGAGTATTGACAACCTGCCGCGGTGAGAAGCCACATGGCTGGCCAGATTAGAGCCAGCCCTTGAACGAGCACACGGCCGGCCAGAAAGTGGATGGCAAGCCTTTTGTTACAGATGCCTACAGACGACTGGGTGAAATAATGAAATAAATGAAAAGATGACTGAGTGAGTCATCTCTGGCAAGCAGTAAACATTTTCAGGTTGACGAGCTTCATCTTATGTAAGAGAGAATGTGAATGAAGATGATTTATAATGGATCTGCACATTGTTTTGGAGGAATATTCATGGGCTTGATGGTGGGATGGTAAATTTAACCTCTGAGTCCTAATAATGTTCTGTTTTTCAAATGGGCTCAAGGCTTGTCATATTCTAGACTTGGAAAGCATAAATGGTATTATCTTTGTATATACAAATAAAAATCAATTCATTTTCCAAATGCTTAATTCATTCAGGAAGAGACACACATAGGCACGAATAGACCTCAGCTAAACCAACAATGTCAGCAAAGCTTTTTTCACTTAACAAATCAGGATATATTAGGTTCCGTAAAGATACTTGACTTATAAATCTACAAATAAAGTTATTTTCCCCAGCAGCATTTTGATTTATCATCTGCAACTATGTTTCCTGTTCATTTATAATGGCTTTTTGTAACTTGCCTCTTAAGTAGGGGGGTGTAGGACATCTGTAAATAAAAATATCTCAATAAACTATATTCTCTAGATGATAAAAGGACAACATCCTCTTCCTGTGAAAATGATCACAGAACAGAAATGCTAACAAGAAGCCTTTTCTCCATGATATTTTTGAAGGAATACCAGAGACTGTACTTTCTTACAGACTTGGCCCCTTCAAAATACACTAGAACACTACAAACCAACCTACTAGTTATTTACTGCAAACCGTCTAGCAGCTCCCATTCCTGGAACATTTCTGGCCATCTGTGGAATCACCTTCTCAGATCTACCAGTCTACTTCATACTAGAAGGAGGAAGACAATTTTGAGTTTCTGATGCCCTGTAAATACAACCACATCTTGAAGCTGAGTTTCCGGCTCCCCAATCTCTTGTCCCCCAGCAACTCTGATAATCTGACCTGGCTAGGAAGGCTTGGAAGCTAGAGTTCCCTATCAGGCTGTTGACTTAACACATGCCACATCTAAAATAAGGATTGCTTTAGCTAAAAAAGCAAGTCATTTATAAGTGTGCATTTATAAGGGCAAAAGTCAAGGCAACTGTGCAAACCACTTGTCAACTTATTTAGAGGAAATTGTGTAATCAACTTAACATACCAGTTAGCCTTTACCTGCAAGGTCAAGCTCAGAGTTCCTGTATGTCACCACACTGGTCTATTAATCACTCTGCAGGAAATTCCACATTTTTCTTTAGATTAAACTATAGAAAGTGAAGTGCGAACAGAACAGAGAGAATAGAGAGGATTTCCTATTGGTTTCTTTGTTTTCTCTGACTTGGTTGATGTTTCATGATCTACACTTTTTTTTTTTCTTGCTTGCTACAGAATTTAAAATAGGCTCAAAATGATAAATTTCAATATGCATTGCTGAAGAGAGTTTTATCACACAAAGGTAAATCTAGGTATTTGATGGCTGGGTGCCAACTTACTGCTGTAGATTCCAACTAGAGATAGAAAGCGTTGACACTGTTGAACAAGTAACAGATCTTTCATTCCAGGAAAAAAAAAAAAAAAGGATATAAGCTATTAAATTTAAAATCATTTCCCCTTCTTTTTCATGCTGCCAAAGCTCAGATATGTGATTTTTGAAGATATCCTAATTTGAGGCATGATTTTCTAAGAAAAAAAAAAAATCACCTTCAAATACCTTTGAAAAATTCTTCCCCCAAATGTCTTTAGTTTGTCTTCATTTTAAAACAGCTTTGTTGGGGCGCCTGGGTGGTTCAGTCGATTAAGCATCTGACTTTGGCTCAGGCCATGGCCTCGTGGCTCATGAGTTTGAGCTTCACATCAGGCTCTGTGCTGACAGCTCGGAGCCTGGAGCCTGCTTCGGATTCTGTCTCCCTCTCTCTCTGTCCCTTCCCTGCTCATGCTCTCTCTCAAAAATAAATAAAATTTAAAAAACACAAAATAACAGCTTTAGTAAGGTGTAATTCATATACCATGTAGCTTACCCATACAAACCATAAAGTTCAGTGGTTTTCAGTATATTTACCAAAGTGTACCACCACCACTACCATCAAGTTTAGAAGATTTTCCTCCCTTTGAAAAGAAAGGCCATACGCATTAACAGTCACTCCCATTTTCCTTCAACCCCTCCAGTTTTAGGCAACGAGTAATCTACTTTCGGCCTCCACTGAGTCTGTCTCTACTTTTCATACAAATGGATGCATACAACATGTGGTCTTTGGTGACAGGTTTCTTTCACTTAGCATCTTTTCAAAGTTCACCCAAGTTGTATTAGCACTGCATTCCTTTTTATGGCGACCAATATACTGCATTTTATTTACCCATTTGTCAGCAGATGGACATTTGGGTTGTGTTTCTTCTTCTTGCTATTATAAATAATGCTACTATGAATATTCACATACCAGTTCCTATATGTGTATTTTCACTTCTCTTGAGTATATATCCCTAGGATCAGAAATCCTGGGTCATATGAAGTTCCACATTTACTGTTTTCTATAGTGGCCACACCCTTTTACATTCTAAGCAGTGCCTGAGGGTTCTGATGTCTCCACATCCCCATCAACACTTGTTATTGTTTGTCTTTTTTATTTTAGCCACCCCAGCAGGTGGGAAGTGATATCTCACTGTGGTTCAAATATTTAAAAAAAAATTGTTCACAAAAAATTTCTTCATTGTTTTCCCACAACCAACTATGAAAACCAACCATTCTATGGTTGTAGTACCTTGGATGCCAGACAAGACGGAAAGAGGTGTAGAAAAAAAAAAAAGCACGCAAGAAGACTGCCCAGAGACTTTGGATGGTCAGGGTCTTATCTTGAATCTACTACATTCTGAATTTCTAGACATTCAAAAACACCAAATGATCAAAACACTCTCAAAGCCCTAACTTCTTTTGTTGTTGTTTTGGCCTTTTCTTTGCATGATTTACTTTAGGAGAAAAAACTAAGTCTTAGTTGCAACGTGTCATTTAAAAAAAAGTGATGGATTTTGCTTCTGAATAGCCATCCGTAGCCACTGTGCTAAGTGACTAGCTTCCATGCTTATGTTGCCACTTTCTGGGGGGCTTGGACCCAGCAACAAGGAAGATAATCCTCCTTTGTGGACATTCCCACAGTTAACTCCGCTCACATCTGGATGGCAGTTCAATAGTCCACTGTTATTCAAACAATTTGTAATCACACATACTGTGTGTCAGCTAACAAGCCAGGGTGTATGGCTTTTCAGTATTCCGTAGCGCGCAGCACGCACAATTTACAAATAAAATAAAAATCTATAGCAAAGACAACGGCACATTCTTTGTTGAATAGCTGAGTAAAAAGAGCGTCTCTGTTGAAAGACAAGACATCACTTGTTATTTTGACGGTAAATGAAAAGAGGTTCAGAAAACCATATTTCATCTGCTAAGTCTCTTAACACGGGAAAGTTCCATATCGTGACAATGAATAATCTGAGGCCATATGTTTCTTTAAGCTGGGCTAGAAGCAGGGATGGCCAAACAACCACCAGCAGTATGAAATGCAGCTGACAAAATTCTACAGCCTTATCCCTCGAAGTCATGGTAGACTGGGGAGAACGGGAAGATGGACATCCTCACCACGGCCAATTGTTTTTCTCATTACTTTTGGCTGGGAGGCTGTAGGGAGGGAGGAATTGAGGGAGTTTAACTCCCCAAGTGGCTGAGCAACGGTTTTGGAAACAAAGGGTTTGATAAGGCCAGAGGAAGTGAAGTTGAGCTTGTCCTGAGAAAAAAAGGACTGGAGAGTCTTTCCACATGCACAGCCACTAAGACCCCGGACAAGTATGACAAGGTGGCAGAAACAGCTTGCCAATGACCGATCATCATGGGATAGGAAGGTGTTGGAAAATGCAACCGGAGGTGCAGGCTCGCAACATTCCACCAGACTTGGCTGACTGGCAGCATGCTGGCCCCTGACCCGGAGGGTCTGCGTGTATCGCTGGGAATCTGGAGCCCATTCCAAGCAAGTTCAAGCTTTAGAACGCACTGAGGCCTCACTGTGGGATACTGTGGACAGGTCATCACTTAATTCCAGAAGACTCAGGGACCAGACGATAAAGCATTCTTATCCATGAGGGTTATTTTTCCTCCAGGCTTTCTCTGCTGGCTTTTTGCCCACAATGCCATAACTTGACTCCTAGGCTCTGCTGAAAGCTTCTTAGTAGAGGATGCCCCAAGTCCAAGGTAAACACAGTTCTGTCATCTTGTAAACTCAACAACCTTTGCAAGAAAATAACCATTAAGATCCAGGTGGCTCATGAGAGGAAGAAACTGTCATTATTTTCAGAAGTGGAGAGAAAAGATTAGTTTCACATTGACCTTCCCATGTCTTGATTACTCTCCATCCATGAAATAGTAATTTCTTTAATATTTGAGGTGTGTAATCATTCCATCCCCCCCCACCCCCGCATTTGTCAGGCATTCGTGGAGAACCTACTATGTGCCAGGAACTGGGCTGAAACCTGGAGCTATGAGAGAAAGGGAACACAATCCCTGCCTTCAAGGTGCCCGTGGCCCCAGGGGGGAGCCATGTCTGCAGAAGAGCCTGTAACATGAACCGATAAATGTGAGATCAAGGGAAGTGAGGAGGAACAGAGGAAAGAGCTCTTCTGCCTGAGGTCTTGGGAGAGCTCCACTGAGAACTGGTCCATTTCAGTGGGGCCCTGCAAGAAGACTGAGCTCTCCCTAGATGGAGGGAGGTGCAAGAAGAGAGAACATCAAGGGAGCTTTGCCAGTGACCACTCTGCTTTCCGTGGCCCAGTTCACACCTCCCCTGTGAGACAATACTCAGACTGGCTAGACACCAAGGGAGGAATTGAAATCCCTCCCATACCCCATTTTCAGTATCCAGTCACCCTAATAATTGGCAAAGGAAAGAACTGGATTGTGATGTAGTGAATAAAATCCAAACTTCATTAGCCAGACGGAACATTAATCTTGATCTGTGGACATTCGTGAACTTGCAGCAGGGCCTACCTATCCGCGTCTAGATCTGCCTACTGGGAGCAGATCTCTGTCTTGGGCTCTCTCCCCTACACCTGCCGCAAGGCACCCCTTTCACGGCTCAGGTGTCAAACCAACAATAAATAGGAAAAACAAGAAGAACTGCAAGAAAAGTGACTCAGCAACAGAAAATCAACTTCTAATTTTTTTTTTTTGATCCTCAGAAGTGTGTCCCAAATGGAAAGGCGGCCACAGGCAGCTTTAATTTGCCAGATTACTGTAGGTCTCACTGACCTTGCCAGTCATCTTCGCATGGAGGGAGGGCTCTTGTTCTATTTTGGAGGTACCACTGCCTTTCACACACAGAGGCTTTGCCTTGAGATCACAGAGCTGGACTGAGACCTTATATACCATCCCTGCCACCCCCTGGGAATGCAGGCTCCTTGCTCACAATATACCTAAAATACTCCATGCCCCCTGTCTAAGGCATCCCAGGGAACAGAAGATGGGAAAGATGCTTTTAAAATTCAGCCCTATTATTTTGCTAGTACATTTTCTTTCAGTTCATTTTTATCATTTTTTTAGTTACCTCCTTATGGGACAAAATGAATAATCCACAACTCATTGGAATTTCTCCTTTCTAAAATAATTGTCAACTGTTGAGCAGGTTTCTCTTTTGATCATTATAGAATCACAGAAGTTTAGGGTGGGAAAGGGCCAGACACATCATCTAGAACCGCAGCACATTTGATGCCTATATCCCCCATGGTAAGCATCCTTGCCAAATATTTAGGCACGGTATGAATGAATACTCCCACCGGCACTGTCTCACCACTCATTTGCCATTCAGGGCAGCTTTCTTGGTGAGAAAGTTTTGTCATTTTAAGCCACAATATGTGTTCTAGTAATTTCAACCCACTGGTCCTGGGTCAAGGCTTGGGGCCACAGAAACAGATCACACCATTTTTCTGCAGAACAACCTTTGTGAAAGTTGAAGGGAATTCATTATGGGGCCCTTGTCACCATCTCTCACCTCTGATTGTCCCCCAATCTGGAGAGATGTCTCCAACTTTGGAATTTAGAACAGGCTTTGGCTTCTTATCACAGGAGCTGTTTTTAGAGCCCTGCCCTTCCTAGCATTCAGTTTGTCTTAACTCTGATGCTTGTCCCAACCAACATAGCTTTGTTATTTCCTTCATCCCTTTACTCCAGCTATTATTCATCCATCTACTCCTCCACCTATCCACCACCCACCCACGCATCCATCCGTCCATCCCTCCATCCGTCCATCCATCCATCCATCCATCTATCCATCCCTTACTGAGAGCTCACCATGTGCCAGACTATTCCAGGGACCAGGGCTGGAGTAGTGAACAAGGTAATAGAGGCGTCTGCCCTGGCATAGCTTGCAAACCAGTGGAAGCCTCTTATAATAATCAAGGAAATGAATGAAGCAAAGAGAATAAAGTATAATATATTTGGTAAAGGTAGACAGGAAGAGCGTTTTTGAGGAGTAACATTAAACAGAAACCTCAAGGAAAAAAGGAGCCAGCCAGCTGGGAGAAAAAAAGCAGTATAAGACAGAGTCTGAGAGGTATGGAAGGGTATGTGTATATTTCTACATAAATATATATAACATATATTTATATAAATTAATATAGATAAACACATAAAAATATATAATGTATATAATTAACTTCACGACTCAAATAGAGTCATTTATAAATTCAATTTTACCTGCTTGTAGCAATAGCAAATCAAATTTGTCGCTCCCTCTCTCTCTCTGTGGATCTTGAATACTATATGTTGCTTTTCTCCGGAAGTTGAGGTCTTGTAATAGATGAGTGAAGTGCCATAGGGGACTCAATGACCAGACTGACAGAGTATTAATTTCAATTAAATTGCAGGATTCTTGACTCATCAAGGAAGAACAGTGTATTTAAACGAAAAGCCAATGTACATAACTTAAGAACAGGCTTTATGTGTTCTAACCAATTACATCTCCTCTCCTAGTTTTTAACAGCTTTGTTTATGAAGCCCATACTGAAAATTAAATGTTTATTACCATTTTTTGAAGGTGAGGTATAGAACTTGGCAAAGTATTGATTAATAACTTGTGGATGGCTGGTGTAAAGAAACCAGTTTTGAACCCCGCTGTAAACAATGCATCAGCGGAGTGTTTCAGCTATTTGTAGGCTCAGAGCTTGCCAATTTGTAATTAGTTGCAGATTTTCAATTACTTCTCAGCAAACAAAATAGTTTCATTTGCATTGTTTACTTGGCATTTAATTTTAAAAGAATCCAATTGATTATTTTTAGACAGCTGACTTTGGAGGATTGGAATAAAATAAATAGATACATTTTTGAGTAGCCCTACATTTGTATTTTTGTTTTGAGTGATGTCAGGGTACAGAACTTGGCCTAAATTCAATCAACTCTATCACACAATCCCAAAATGCCTCCTGTGCAATTTGTCAAAAAGGTTTTTGGCAATTGCATATAACACTGGAGATTTGTAATGAAGAACACAATCTGAGGGGGAGAAAAAAGCAAAGTTTCATTTTCTGCTAATTGAGACTGGTAAACCACTGTGGGCAACTTTAAATTCAATAGAACATCAAAATAATTAGTATTTTAAATGGTAGTCCATTTTTTTTCTTTTAACTTTTTAATGTTTATTTTTGAGAGAAGAAGAGAGGGAGAGGGAGAGAGAGAGAGAGAGAGAGAGAGAGAGAGATAATGAGCGGGAGCGGGGAGGGGCAGAGAGAGAGGGAGACAGAATCTGAAGCAGGCTCCAGGCTCTGAGCTGGCAGCACAGAGCCTGACACGGGGCTCAAACTCACGGACCATGAGATTGTGACCTGAGCCGAAGNAGAAAAAAATTCAAATCATTCAAGAAAACATTTATTGAGGACCCACACAGTGGTTGGTGCTAGAGATACCACCAAATGAGTAAGGGCAAGATTTTTATCTTCAAGAAGATCAGAGATTAGTGGGGAAGGGACAGAGATTTACACAGAACACTCGATAAAAGACTGGCTATGGTAAGTGTATGATAAATGAAAAGCCATGGGATGAGAGAGAAAGGAGGAATTCATTCTGACCAGTGGATCAAGGAAGGTGTGAAGCTCAAGTGCGATAGATGGTGAAGGAGGAATGGATTTTCACAGTTGAGGGGAGAGGAAGGACTTACGAGGGAGAGAGAACAGGATGCATAAAGAGCAAGTGTGCGCCTTGAGCAGAGAGCCAGGGGCGGGCTCATATGGTTGGACAGATACCAGTGTTTCAGGTGGGGATGGAAACGAGGGCAGAGGAAGCGGAGGAAGAGCTGCGGATGGCCTTGGCTAGCACTGTCGGGAGCGTGAGCCCTGCTCTGAAGGTGGTGAGGGGCAGGGAAAAGTACTGAGCATGGAAGTGGCAGGACCAGAGGGGCCCGTGCTTGAGAAAGAGCAGCTGGGGAAGGGGAGGTGCCTGAAAAGGGGCACGGGCAGTAAGAGTATAAAGAAGAACCGATTTGAGGTGTTTCAGATGTGAACTCAACAGAGCTTGGAGAAGAAGTAGAACCTAGGATGAGAGAAAGAGGGTGGGTCCAAGCTGATTCTCAGGCTCCCCCAGATGGCAATGACATTATCCAAAACAGACCACATGAAAAGGAATCATTTTGATGGGGCGAGAAGAACAACCTTTGCCACACACACACCAAAGCCTGCCAATGGAAATCAATATGGCCAATCTCGAAAACATGAGGTTAAATAAATGAACAGTCCTAAAAGGGGATATACCATCTGATTCTAGTTATATGAAGTATCCAGGAGAGTGAAATCGATAGAGATGGGGTTGGGGTGGGGGGAGAAATGGGTACAGGGTTTCCTTTTGGGTAATGATGGGATTTGGAATGAGAGAGAGGTGACATTGTGAATGTTAAAACGGTTAATTTTGTGCCGCGTGAATTTTACCTTAAAAAAAAGAAGGAAAAATAGATAATAGGAAAAACAAATAAAAACAAAAACAGAACCCTCCAAACATCAAGGCAGTCCATGGAACCCTTGTGTTCCA
Source organism: Crocuta crocuta (assembly GCF_008692635.1). Classification (NCBI taxonomy): domain Eukaryota; kingdom Metazoa; phylum Chordata; class Mammalia; order Carnivora; family Hyaenidae; genus Crocuta; species Crocuta crocuta. The sequence goes on from NW_027532585.1 coordinate 8,587,225, forward strand.
GAGTTGCACATATCAAGAATCTCCTCTTAAGCGCAAGCGCTATCAACACAGAAAGAAACATGAGAGAAGGCGTGTTCGTGCCCTTTCACTGGGCTTATTATCTGTTTGGTTCCCGGTGGACATGCTCCTTTTCCTTGGAGGAAAGGCTGGCCTGATAGCCTTGTGAATGCTGCATTGGCAAGAACCTTATTCCTTGCAGGTATAGGCTGTATTTGGGGACCATCCGCCTTTACTTTGTCAAACTCTGGCTGACCTGGTAATGTGAGTAGTCAATTTGTCATGTGGGAGACATGTTAGGGGGTGGGGAACAAAGAAGCAAAGCCCATAGAGAGAGGAGCATGTAGGTCAGGAAACAGTAAGGAAAACTTTCTGGCATTCATACTGGTCATCAGTAGCCCCGGGGGAATAAAGGGCTCCCTGATGCTCAGTGCATCATCAGGAAGATTAATTAACATTTGTAAAGGCCACACACAATGTGAAAGGCCCAGTAATGGATCTCCAAAAGCTGGAGTCCCTGTTTTCCAGAAGGGTCATGAAACAAGGAGTGGAAAATATTCCCTAGAAGACAGAGCTGGGTGACCTCGGCCATGAAGAACATTGCAAAGAAACGACTGGGCTTGTCTGGGATTCTCTTCATTCTCAAGTTGAATCTGATCTGACAGATGTGGTGAGTAATTAAGCCCTTGTCCATTCAGAGTCTGAATGCCTGCACTGCACAGAGAATGGGGCAGGAATAATGAGAGGCACAGCCCCTCTGGGACTATTCAGGAGTGCTCGAATTTGCATGGTCACATGAACCCGAAGGAAGTGGATTATGCCGGCTGGGCCAGGAAGTGGAGACCGCCAAAGCTTCCTGATTTGCATAAATCAGAAGGCTGGAAGGCAGAGACCATTGAGGGTTCTCCAAGGAGGCCAGGTGTAGCTGCCTTTCCTCGAACCCAGCACATTTCTGTAGCTAGATCCCTTCTCACGGAGGCTGCAGAGGTAATCTGATAGGTGATGTCATTTGCTCAGAAGTTTCGTCAGTGTGTGCCATTAAATTACCAAAAAAAGGTGACTTTTTAAAGCAAAGTTGCTGCATAATCTTCTAATGAATAGATTCTTTTAATCACCTTGAATTAAAGGTGATTGGGTAAGGGGTAATAAATTTTATTATGATTACTGCTGTCAAATAATTTCGAATTGCATGACAAGGTGCTTAAGTAAAGGAATTGTTTATGGCTTTAAAAAACAGTTAATGCCTCTCAAAAAGGATTATTTCCTTTTTAAGTTTCAAACGAAGGCTACCAATTAATTAAGCCATTTACATAAAAATGTCTTGGATCAGTTACCTGCAAAGATAAAGGATGAAATCTATCTTCTAATTGGAAAAAGAAACACCACTATATATGGTAATAAGCATACAGAAGGACTCTACAAAAAGCAAATAGAAATCATTAATTAAAACTAAAATGTCAAACATTTCATTCTATTCTACACAATATTAAAAATGTTGGTGATGTCATGTACTTTTATTGAATAACTTTTCTTTACATATGGCTTTCTATCTACACTGTTTTACTCAGGTTTTTAAATTTTTATTTATTTTTATTAGAAGTCATGCCAAATTACATGCTGGTTTCAGAGACTGGAGGTTAATCACCCTTCAGTCCCCTCACCCCCCACATGTAGCTAACTTTGCATTATCTCCCAGATTCACAGACATCAGTCAACCGAGGTCGGTGAGCGCATTCAGACCTTGCTCGCTTAGGTTCTGAACAAGTCCTACACTTGATACAAACAGTCATTACAGACCCAGAATGGAACAAAGAAGGGAGATATTTACTAGTGAAAAACTGAAGTTCCTTAATCACCTTAATATATATAATCAAATGGAAATTATACATTACCTAGACTAATTATATATAATTTCTTGGCATTAGGTATAAATTATTCAGACTATATCAAGGGAAAAAAATAAAAAAGATTCTTCTTCATGGCAGAATTTTCATTGTGAAATAGATCTCACAGCAAACCCCGTCTTTCTGGTATCTCCCCTTAAGTCTTTGATGACTTAAGTTTGTTTTCCCCAGTTTTTTCCAAGCCGAGGCTGTGCTGCCATTTTTGTAGTTGGAATTGGTCTTTTCATGATCACTTCCTGGATTGATCAACAATGTGGTCCTTGAGTAAAATGTTGAGAAGTGGAAAAGGAAAAGCAGATGGAACAAAAAAGGCGAAGGAAGGAAAGAAGAAGGAAAAAGAGCAGCGACAAAACAAGGAGCAAAGGGAGAGAGAAGTTTAAGCTCACCCAGAAGTTACACACATTGTGATAAACAGGATGGACAAATGTCTAATGTCAGAGGCTGACATGAGATGAACTGCCGATGCAGACAGGTCATCTGTCAGAGGGGCTCCGTGTGTTGGTGACCCAGCAGGAAGTGACACTCAGGCACCTAGGCTCCGCGCCATCCCTCACTCTAAATGAAATTAAAGGGACCTCTCACACTTGTTCTTTTGGACTGACAAGTTCAAGCCACAAGGGGACTATCAGTTGGCAGGGCTTTCTCTGCTTTACAAAGGTGTGCCGAGGGCAGGGATTATCAGTAAATTCCAAGAGACGCATTCTCACAAGTAGAAATGGAGAACTTGAGTTCTAGTAAAGTCTTTAAGGACGCAGACACACGAGGGTCACAGAATGGAGGAAATCTATGGTCTATGGGTGGCTGTAGTCTCTCTCTCTGAACAAGTCCATTTCCACCTTTAAAAATAACTCAGGTAGCTCATGTGTTCTTCTAAGAAGCTCAGTAGTAATCTCTACAAATGGCTACCATTATTTTCATACTGTCTTGGTGAGAAATATGCCCTCTTTTATAGCCGGTGGGGCCCAGGTCTAGAGAAGCTAAATGGTTCATCCCACGTGAAGCTGCTGGGGAGACAGGTCCTGGATTTGAGGTCAGCATGCCCAGCCCTTGGCCCTGGAACATTCTGGGGGAGTATCGAGTTTACTGCCCACAAAGAGGGCTGAAGAAACTTTAGAATCACACCCAGATGTGGCCATTGGCAGTACCACTGCATCCCTGAGAAGACATAGGTCCCTTTTCAAAGTCTCTGTAGAGAGCATTTTATAGGTGTCCGGCCTGCAATCAGTTCTCAAATGGGGTGCTGATCTGACTGTATTTTATTTTATTAAAAAATATTTTCTTAATGTTTATTCATTTTTGAGAGACAGAGAGAGACAGAGCACAAGTCAGGGAGGAGCAGACAGAGAGGGAGACACAGAATCTGAAGCAGACTCCAGACTCTAAGGTGTCAGCACAGAGCTCGACGTGAGGCTCAAACTCACGAACAGTGAGATTACGACCAGGGCCGAAGTCGGACACTCAACTGACTGAGTCACCCCGGCACCTCTGACCTGACTGTATTTTAATTGCTATGCGTCCTAATCAATGACAATGTGCTAGACCATAGAGGTGCTGTTCCTTTACTGCTTGGGAGTGTCAAAGCATCTTTTGGAGTAGATCACTTGCAAGTCCTCATCGATCTGTGCTGTATTTCTCGCTACTTCTGTTGTATGGATTCAGTTTCATGGAGGCAAAGTTTTCATCTGATTCTATACAGGGATATAACCTCTTCACCTCACAGAGCCTTAGTTTCTTCAAATGCAAGACTGAGACAACAGTTCCTATCTTTTGGGCTTGTTGACACTTAAAGATAAGCACATTGCTTGGCACAAAAAAGGCTCACAACAAGAGGTCATTATCACAATTATTATCACCGAAAAAGAAGTGGGAGTGGTCGTTGAAGGCTGCAAGAACAGCTTTATTTTCATATTCTTCTTCCCAGAGGTTTAAACTGTTGACGTCTGTTTGCATTTTCTTTTTTCTTTTTTCTTTTCTTTTTTTTTTTTTTTGGTCTCTGCTGAAATGAATGCATNTCTCTGCTGATATCAATGCATTATTTAAAGAGTGTTAGAAAAGTTAATCCAGGAGAAACATACGTTTTGTGTCACTGACCTCTTTAAGTGACACTTTTTTCATTAATTATTACCTTTCAGTGATAGTGCTGTGACCAGTTTCTATTCCCTCTGGTGGCTAATGAGAATTCGGGGACAAAAAGTGATTTGGAACCTTTTTATAGTCAAAGAGCACTGGAGCCTCTCTTTTAAACTTTTAAGAAAAAAAAACAAAGGCAAACAAAACAAAACAAATCACAAAAACAAAGAAAAAAATTGCCCTAAAGGCCAGCATAATTGTTAAGGCTGAGAAGTTAGACCAGCTTGGCCACTTATGAGGGACGTGATCTGAGTAAGTTGTTTGCTTAATTTATGAAATGAAATTATAAAAACATTTATCTCTTAGTGATATTAAAGGCTTTTAAACTCGACTAGCATAGAGCGGTTAGCCTATGCCTGGTACGTAGATGCACTCAATAAATGGTTGCCATATTCATGTTGCTATCAATAACCACAGAGGAGTGAGGGCATTGGTGCAGGAAACATTTACTGGTAGATATTATTGGAGAACACCAGGGGTAATAATGTTCTAGTAACACCTACCCCAGATTCCTCCCTCTTTACATAGAGCGCTTCTATTCCTTTTCTTCCATTTCAGGAAATTCGTCTGTACTTGAAAATAGTCATTAAGCTGAGCCCTGTGTGATGTATGTGTTTAAAAAATGTGGTGGTGACACCCGGGGTTATCAGTCTTTTTATTTGTGGAGACAAAGGTCACATCAGACTTCAGCGATCATGCATTTCTGGGCCCATGTACTGTGGACACACTCCTCTATTGGCCTCAGTAGCCTGTGCGTGGTAGGCAGGACTTAATTCTCTTTTTTTGGGAGGGGTCTTATAAGGAGATAGAGCAAACATCCTGTGCTATTCAGAAGGGATGTTAAAAAGCAAAGTTACTTCCAGAAATTTCTGATTCACTTAATAGTTGTTGATAAATATAAGCCAGTTGTCACTTTGTCGTGAATGCCCATATACCTTCTACTACTCATTTCATCAGTTGTGTGAGAGAGTCTCAATTTTTCTTCTTCAGTTAGTATTTCTAACTCTCCTCGATTGAAAGGAAGAGGAGAAGGAAGAAAGGAAGGGAAAAAGAAAGAAGGAACTCTGTCACTTTAAGTAGGGTGTGGATCCATAGAATCAGGGATCTGTCCCGAGGTAAAATCCCTTTCTCTGGTAAATGAGACAGCTGGTGACTTCCAGTTCATGCAGGCTTGTCAGCAGCCTGTGTCACAGATGCACCGCGTGGCATCAAGGCGGCTGCAGAGTGGACCAAGGCATGCTGGGAGTGTGGAATGGAGTCTCGCGGTGCCAGCCATGGTGAGGGTGGGGAAGGGCAGGGTCCTCCTTAGGCCGGTCTGTTCGCAGGCCAGGAGTCTTGAGAGCTAAAGGTGACATTTCACAAGACCAGTTTTTAAAGACAAGATTTTGGATTCCTTCAAAGAGTGGATCTTACTAATCCCAGATCCTCAGAGAAGATAGATAGAGATGATAGAAAGGTTTGGAAGAAGGGAAAAACTGGGCAGGGAATATGCTACCATTTCTTTTTTCTTTTCTCCCTTTCATTTACGCCATCTCATTCTGGAGATTAAATAAATTATGTTCTTCCCACCATCAGTGGTATGATACTTGAGACCACTCGAATTTTTCCGCCCTGAAAATGGGCACCATTTGTTACTGACTTGTTAACGCACACAATGTATACACTGAAATACACACCATGCTGAAAGCCTCACAACTTCTGTGAGGACTAGCTACTTAATGTTACTCCACTTATCTCATGTTCTGTGAGACTATTCAGTGAATAACAACTGTTTATAACTTATTTCCTATCATACTTTCTTTATGGAGGTGACTCCAATGTCTTATAGGAACAACAGGGGTTTCCCCCCTTCCCCCACAGGGTCTCATTAGGGAAAGAATGTGCCTTCTCTCTTTGGAGAACAGTTTTGCTCAGCTCTGTCTTGATTCAGCAAAGGCTCACTGAATGCCTACTGTGTGCCTCTATAAAGGTAAGCCTTATAGAGGTAGCCAGTAGACACGAACCTGAAGCAAGTGCCACAGGCTAAAACAACGTGATAGTAGGTTGAGCAAAAGTATTCTGGGTTTCACTGCTGTTGCCTCTTACACCATCTGAGATGAAGGACTGGTTTTTGCTTCCAACCACTGAGAACTGATAAGGGGTCCTATTCTCATGGCCACCATGCAGATCCTGCCACATGCAACTCACCAAGGGCACACAACAGCATGCCAAATGGTTTGTGTCCGGGTCAATGAGACAAGTCCACTGACCACGTGCTCACATGTTGTAGCAAATACCATGTTACAATGAATGTTTTCAAGTGCTTACTCTCAATTTCTACACTTATGATGTCATAGACTGACACCAGATGGTTCACAGACCAGTGTGAGGAGTAGCTCTAGACCAAAGGATGAATAGTGTTCACTGGCGTGATTTAAAGCTGGCACCTTGGTTCTAGCTATGTGCCTTCTTGTCCAGACTTCTACCCCTCCTCCAAATTCTGCTGCTTCCAATAAGCCAATGCAAATCAGGAACGCGTCTGTGAAAACAAATTTAACTCCAAGATAATCTGAATTCCTCGAAGCCAGTGAAATTGTCTACCAAATTTTGTGTGTATGCACCTTTTTCTAGAAAGTCCAAATGGGTACATGGCCTAGAAATGGTTAAGAGAAACTAACGCCTCGACACTTTTTCATTGCCTGGCAACTGTAGTTACAAATTTCAACATGCAACCACCTAAGTTTCCCTGGAAAACACACACACCTGAGGGGACTGTTAGTTTTATAAAGTCTCCCCAGCTCTGGTGAGTGGGCTGTTTCCCTGGTGTTTCAAAACACTGTTGTTCAGGGTTAAGGAATAGACTGGATTTGTCTACCAAAGACTTTCATAGCGACAGGAGGTGAATTCTCTTCAAAAAATAAATACAAATAGTCTCTTAAAAAAAGAGTATCACTATTCTTCAGTATTACGGAAGTATTCCCTACCTTGGTGTCTTAGAAGCTTGGAGGCAAGTGGGGTATCCAACTTAGAAGGGGAAGATGGAAGTGTAGAGAGAGGAGGTAGGGGTTGGTTGGAGGAGACGTGAGCACTGGCTGGTATTCGTGATGAGGAAGGGAGTATCCAAGTGGAACCAGAGGCTCACAGAGGGCAGGAACAAGGACATAACCAGGAGGTGAAGTCACCATTCCAAAACACACATAATCGTTTTAAGAGTAAAACTATCCCTAGTGCTCAGACCATGGTCTTTCCATATTATTTCTCATAGAAAGGAATGCGGATTCCTTGTAGAGACAGCTGCTTCCATGTTTGGACCAGGAACTCGGGGTATCTTATTCTGCTAGAGAAGAAAGACAAGGGGAATTATATTAAAAGCTGACCTGAGGCAACTAGAAGGGGCTCCCATTGATCAAAGATGGGACATTTGAGCATCAAAAAGAGTAATTACTACAAGAGGCTTATGCATATGCAAAAGCTAAAAAGCCAAGTGTTTACAGTAATATTCAGTGACAAAGGAGTCTCATTGGTCACTTTTAGAGATTGCTGGTAGAATTCCACATTTTGAAAATTGATAAATGGAAAGAAGCATTTACGCTGCCTTTCTGGTATGAACTGTATTTCAGAATAACCAACTAGTTGATTACGATAAGTTCTTCTAAATCTAAATAGAAAAATAGCTAATAAATGCAGAAAGAATGACAGAATTGAAAATCACCATTTGTAACCCCTAATGGATGTATGTAGTGATATGGTTGGTAAACTATTAGGTTAACAGGTCCGTACAGAATTTCATAATGGAGGAGTCAGGCCGACCACACCTGAACCCACTGATCAATCCTGACATCAATGCAAGCTGTTCTGTGCCCTCCTGGTGGGATGCCACACAGGTATCTGCATCATTCAGTTTTTAAACAAATGACTAATTTACAGGAACCACGGGGAAGAGAGGAACATGCTGAACAGCACAAGGAAGATGCAGAGGCTAGATATATCATGCGAAAATTTTTACAGGACAATGATCTGGTTTTCTTCAACAAATAAATACAGTAAAAACTGAGGGAGGATCTATAATAGATTACAGGACACTTAAGAATGGATCGGCCAAATGCAACAGGTGTACCTTCTTTGGACCCTGATTTAAACTGCCCAACAGTGTGGGGACATCTGTGAAACAATTGGGGAAAATTGAACCTGGGCAGGTTATTATTATTAAATTATTATCAAATCTGTTAGGTGTGATAAGGGTATTTGTGGTTAGGGTTTTAAAAGTTATGCTATATATGCTAGTGATACAAACTGAAATATTTACAGGTAGAATCAGGCATCTGGGATTTACTTAAAAATATTCTAGTAAAACAGAAAAGAAAAAGGGAAGGGAAAAGAAAGCAAGAATGGCTAAATGTTGGTAACTGTAAAAGTGTTGGGGAACATGGGGTTCACGACACTATTTTCTTTCTCAGGGTGTGTGTGTGAGAGAGAGAGAGTAAATTTCTGCAATAAAAATTTTTTTTTTTTTTAAAGAGAATCTTGCAGAAAATTAAAAAAAAGACAGGCAAGCTGATGAAAAACACAACCCTTATCTATGGAGTCTTGGAATTCAGGCCCACACTTGCCCCAGCCCCAGGGTCTGTGGGAGGGTGAGCACAGGTCATACGAAGGAGTTCAGTCTCACTTGTCTTTGTGGGGCAGGGTGACTAGGTACATGGGAACTCATGGGGAAAGAGCAAGCATGCTGAATCCACAATCCTCAAGNCGTGTGAGAGAGAGAGAGAGTAAATTTCTGCAATAAAATTTTTTTTAAAGAGAATCTTGCAGAAAATTAAAAAAAAGACAGGCAAGCTGATGAAAAACACAACCCTTATCTATGGAGTCTTGGAATTCAGGCCCACACTTGCCCCAGCCCCAGGGTCTGTGGGAGGGTGAGCACAGGTCATACGAAGGAGTTCAGTCTCACTTGTCTTTGTGGGGCAGGGTGACTAGGTACATGGGAACTCATGGGGAAAGAGCAAGCATGCTGAATCCACAATCCTCAAGAGAGGCTGGGCCAGCCTTCTGATTGGTGGGAGGAAAGGAGGCTTCCAGGAGACTCTCTACTCCAGGAGAGGCAAGCAAGAGGGTCCCAGCCATAGCCTAGTGTCCTCTTTAACCTCATTCCCAGAACAAATCCAAAACAAGTACCAACATAACACGCCATCTGGAATTCTATAATGCACTCCTGGCAACAGGCCATGGCCCCAACCCTCAGAGCTGTAGACGACTGGCATATTTAAAGGCCACACACATCTTTTCTTCAGCCCCCTGTCTATCCTCTTATATGTTATTAACGCATTTAGAGAACTGTAATAAATTTGGACTTGGAAGGAGTTTGGTCAACGGCAATAACACCAAACTTGATACACAAATGACCTATTGGGACCTATAATATCTCCATGCCAGCTTTTTTCAATTAAATGACCACAACTAGCAAACAACTATTAACATGGGGCCTATGTGGGATACAAAGATATGCAGTGTCTGCAATGGTGAGCCACAAAATGCTTGTAGGAGAAAAGGGGGAAAAAACCCCCCAGTTTCTCATATAAGTTCTTGAGACAAAGATGTTATTCAGCTTTACAATCCTTTGAGCTCCTCCCAGGAATATTCCACCAATTTCCACAATTGTAATTGGAGGCTGTCTTGATGGAAATTGTGCTAAAGAACCTGTAATATCCGTGTAATGTCCGCACCTATCCTAAACCCCAGAGTCAGGGACTCTTGTTACTCTACCCTTGGTAACTAGAGCTACCTCAGATTATTCCTTCATCAACTGAAAATTAAATAGAAACTATGCCTGATTGGGCTGTTCTTTAGTTGTTTTCTGGGGGCTATCCCATGTATTCAAACTGTGTTTACTTTTTTGCATCATTAGTCCAGGACATTGGTGTACCAAGCCACTATTTCCTAGTCAATCTCAACGACGCTTTCTGAACCACAGATCCAATCATCCAGTGGGGCGGGCCACTTGAAATTGAGATTGTCCTGAGGATTCAGGAGGTCAGTCTGCCATATACAGTGCATGGCAGTCCTAGTTATCCAACAGAAGCTCAGCATGACCCTTCAGTCTGGGCCCCTGTGGGGGCAGAGTCCATCTTAATATAGAGTTAAGAGGTGGACAGAACTGCAGGAACTTATCTGGTTTAAGCCTCAGCTTCTTGTAGAAAACTTCACACAAAACATTCTTCAGCTCTCCCTTGACTTACAATGGGGTTATGTCCCCATAAACCTATCGTAAGTGGAAAATATTATAAGTCAAAAGATATTTGTCACACCTAACACACTGAACCACATAACTTAGCTTAATTTACCTTAAATGTGCTCAGAACTCTGACATTAGCCTACAGTTGGACAAAATCATGTAATACAAAGCCTATTTTATAATAAAATATAAATAACTCATCGAGTATCTCAAGCAACTTATTGAATATAAAATCACTTAACACAAAGCCTATTTTATAATAAAAAATAAGTATGTTGAATATCTCACGTGAATTATTGACTACTGTAGTGAAAGTGAAGAACAGAACAGTTGTATGGGGACAGGATGGTTGTAAGTGTAGTAGTTGTTGACCCACATGGTATCATGAGTGACTGGGAGCCGCCCCTGCCCAGCATCACCATAGAGAACTCTATGCTATGTCGCTGGCCTGAGAAAAGATCAAAATTCAAAGTCTTAAGTATGGTTGCTACTGAATGCCTACTGCTGTCATGCCACTGAGTGACTGAAAAATCACAGGCTGAAAAATCACAGGTCAAACCATTGTAAGTTGGGGACCCTTTGTACTTCATTAGGAAGTTCTGAATCTGAGGAAACACACTGTTGATGTTGCAGCAAAGAATTCTTAGTTTACGGGGAAGGTCCAGTCCTGTGTGAAGCCCTGTACAGAGTGAACCATTTCCTCAATGGCTCCTTAGCCCCTATCCCTGGCTGGACTGCTGCTGCTGCTGCTTCTACTACTACTAACAACAGAACAGTGATGATGGTAATAATTGTAATATCAAATATGTAGAGTTTTTATTTTCTTTTGGGTCTTTACCTTAGTCATTATCTTATAAGTACTAGCATAATCTCTGCTTACACATTAAGAAATTGAGGCACAGAGAGATTAAGGGGTGCCTGGGTGGCTCAGTCGGTTAAGCACTGACTTCGGCTCAGGTCATGATCTTCTGGTTCGTGAGTTTGAGCCCCATGTTGGGCTCTGTGCTGTCAGCACAGGGTCTGTTTTGGATCCTCTGTCTCCCTTGCTCTCTACTCTTCCTCTGACTCACGCCCTCTCTCTCTCAAAAATAAATAAACATTAATTTAAAAAAAGAACTGGAGGCACAGAGAGATTAAAATAACTTGTTCGAAGTCACAAAACTAGTAAGTGGACAAAGCCAGGCTGTCTGTTTCAAGACCACTAGTGTGACTCATTGTGAATACTGCCTCTTATCATACTTACGAGGTTGGCTCTAAATTAATAATCTGAATTCTAAATGGTGACCTGAATTACAAAAGCAAATGTCCGGATTTTGCCCGAGTTCATGCTCACACTAGACTAGTTCTTTGTAGCCATTGTTCCATATAAGAATTGCCTGGAGAGCTGTTAAGAAATACTGATGTTGGGAACCCACCCCTAGAGATTCACATTCATTTGGTCCAGGGTGGGGTCTGGTCACCTGTATTTTTAGAACGTTCTCCAGGTGATTCTCACATGCAGCCAGAGTTGAGAACCACTGGGCAAAGACTGAAGTGCTTTTGCAAAAGTAAAAAATACATTTGACATTGCTGCATACCTTCTCTTCCCTCTTGGATTGTCACAGAGGACAATGGTGTATTAAAGGCTCTTATTCAAACTTACTAGAATATGGAACCGTGCTGTGCACGGTGTCTACAAAGGCAGATGGGAACTTCTTTTCTAACCATTTGGAGACAAGCAACTTCGGTTAATAAATTTGGTTTCTCTCATTTAAACAGAAAGCTCTGCACCTTTAATGTCCAAGATGAGAATTTATGAGAGTAAAAGTCTCTTTCTTCAATAAGGGTACAGAAGATCCTTAAGCCAGCTGATTCTCTTAACTAAAAAAGATTCCACAATCTCATAGTTGTAAGGGACCCTAAATGCCATCTAATTTCTCTTGTTACCATAAACACACACACACACACACACACACACACACACCAATCCAGAAATCCTTTCTAGGGCATTTTCCCAGATGGTCATTCAGTTCTAGCTTGAACAGTTCAATGACAAGAGACCTCACTCCTTCACAAGACAACACATTTCATTGTTGGACAGATCAAGTCTTCTTTATATGGGCTCCAAATTGCCTCCCTATAACTTCTACTTAGTCACAGCCCTGTTGTTGTCTGGAATAATGGTATAAAGTCTCTTTTTCTTTCAAATGAGTGTCCTTCAGCACATCATTAAGGCGGAGCATGGTACATTGGAGGGAACACAGAACTACACAGGAGCCAGGACACTAGGATATGAGATGTAGGTCTGCCTCAGACTTTATCTTTTGGCAACTCAAGCACTTGAGGCATCAGTGTATCATGAAAAGGGAAAATACATAAAAACAAAGACAATGAAAAACTTGTCTTGCATAATTGCAAGCATCAAAATAAAAGTCTAAGTGAAGGCTTTGTAGCTGAAAAGTACTCTGCAAACATGTTATTATATTCATAGGTCATTGAAAGTATTATATTTTTATATCTGAACAATTCTTCTGTCATTTGAAACATTTATTGTGTTTCCAAAGTTACGAATATTGGATTTGTTACCTAACTAGATTAATGGTGGTGAAGGAATGCTCCATGATGCCACCTATCTGTTATTTGCATCGATGATTTAGTGATCAGAAATAAAAGTCTTCCAAGACAGCATGGGTTACAATGTGCTCATGCTGTCTTTCAGTAGTCTGGCAGACCAGAGGAGACCAAGAGAACTCTGGACTTGAAATCAGAAGGTCTGGGTTTGAATCTGTCATTTACTAGACAGGTGCCATTAAACAAGTCCGTTAACCCATTTCCCCACACATAAAAAGGGAAGATGATAACATCAATCTAACATATACTACACTTAGGATAAAATAAAACAAAATGTGTTGAGTGCTCAACAATAAATGTTATTGATTCTAAATTTCAGAGCATTTCACCATTGCCATGTTTTTCAAATCAGTGAGAAACCATTTGAAAAATGTGTTATATTCTCTCTAAAGTAAATAAAGCACTTGGTTACCTGGATTCTACCTGGATAGAGTTCCAACTTCTGGTGTGACCCACATATTGCACTTCTTAGGTCTTTGGTTTCCTAGTTTGTAAAATGAATTAATTGGACATGCTGATCTAAGCCCTTTTCTAGGTATGGGTCTGGGACAACCAATATCCTTACTGCAAATCAAATTGGAAAAGGTTTCAGAAGTAAATTGGTTTCTCAGATCAATTCAGTTATTCCACAATCTTCAAATACTTCCAGTGTAAAAATAATGTCTTCAACTTGCAAGTCTGTTTGAAAACGACTCCCCTTTATGAAGATATAGTTGTCTTCAACTTAGTTCTGCTAGCCACGTTCCTAAGGTGAGGTACCAGAACTTTTAAAAAACTCAACAGAAACAGACATTTCTCCAAAGAAGAAATACAAATGGCCAACAAGCACATAAAAAGATGCCTGACATCTTAACGAGTAGAGAGATGCAAATCAAAACCACAATGAGACCGTTTCTCATACCCCCTGGGATAACTATAATCAAAAAGACACAACAACAAGTGTTGGCGAGGACGTGAAGAGATTGGAATCCTTGCACGTTGCTGGTGGGAATATAAAACAGTCCAGCTACTTTAGAAAATCAGTTTGGCAGTTCTTCAAAACGTTAGCCACAGAGTTACCATACGACCCGGCATTCCACACCTAGGTATACAGCCAGGAGAAGTGAAAACATATGTTCAAGCGAAAAAAAACCCAAACCTGTATGTGAATGCTCATGGCAGTGTTATTCATAATAGCAGCATCATCCATCATGTCTATCAGTTGACAAATGGATAAATCCACTTTGTATATCCATACAATGGAATATTAGTCAGCAATCAAAAGATATGAAGTAGTGATAGAGGCTAAAACCTGGATGAACTCTGAAAACCTTATGCTAAGTGAAAGAAGCCAGACACAAAAGATCACATACTGTATGACTCCATTTAAATGAAATGTCCAGAAGAGCCAAATCCATAGAGACAGAAAGTAGACTAGTGGCTGTCAGGGGCCGCTGGGAAACAGAGAGTGGCTGCTAATGGATACCAGATTTCTTTTTGGGGTGATGAAAATGTTCTAAAATTGATGGTGGTGATGGTTACACGACTCAGTGAATACACTAAAAGCTGCTGAACTGTGCACTTTAAATGGGTGAATTGTATGATATGTAAATTATATCTCAATAAAGCTATTAAAAACTCAATAGAAGCACATCATCATTAAATTGCAAGGACCAAGGATCAACTCCATTTAAATCAAAGTGCAAGGATCATGTGTGTTTGTGTAAAACTAGTTTATGTGGATAATTACTTTATATGTTCCACTGCTTTAAACCCATTTTTGCATTTGGATCATTTTTCAAGGAGGAGCTGAAATTTAAGGAAGTAAAATTGAATAAACAGGCTATTGTGGCACAAAAAGTATATTTCTTTTATTTTACTACCTAGGATTGACTCAGCGGTGTAAAATGCCATTTAAAAAAAGAATGACAAAGTTTGAATGAGAAAATGTATTTCATCGTGGAAGATAAAAGTCTTTCCTTCTCTACAGTGAATACAGGTAATTTCAGAAGCAGCGGCTCCTAATTATTCACTGTTGAAAAGCTAAAAAAGGTTCATATTGAAAACAGTGACCTCCAGTTTGCTTCGTGAATGAAGGCAGACACAAATTCTCATTTTCCTAGAATCCTGGTTGATAACTGAGTTGGGAAAAGCATGCATTTCTTCATTACAGAGCAGTCGACTGTTCATTTAAATAACAATAAGCTGCATAAAAGTCACAAAAGCATTATCTAGCAATTCCACTGTGTTGAAATGCATTATTAGTACTAACAATGCCAAATAGAGTAAATAAATGACTGTCTTCTTATTTTCAGCATTATTCCTGATTACTTAGCCTTATGAAAGGGGAGCATTATTATTAGTGGTGCATTCAACACCTTGGTCAACACTATTTGCTTGGATAACTCTTGAACTGGAAGGGATTTTAAAATAGAGGTATGTGTTTTTCTAGGTTATCCAAGAGCGAAAAAGCCCTTGAATCCACTGCTTATGTATCATATATTTTTAACAGACAATATTTGAAGAATCCAACTTTTCTGTTCCCTATATATTTGTAAAAAGTGGAATTAGAGTCCTCATTAAAGATAGTACACTTGCAATAGTACTTATTTAAAAATGTAAAATTTACATCAATAGTTTAACTTTACATCAGAAGATTTCCTACCAAGAACATGCTAATGCTTCCATTTTTAAAGTTCCTTGAGTCCAACGTCTGGGCCTTTTTTTCTCCACTTTTCTTCTTTTTTCACTCCCTGAAATATGCAGTACTCCACAAAATGCCACTGATTAAACTTGTTACGAGAGCACCATCAATCGTCCAAGTGCACGGCAAATAAAAGGAGAGATTTCAACTCATTCACTCATGAGTCTCTAGTCTGCTTTGGTTAGATGAAAAGAGGCATCTCAGTTAAAGATCTGAGCCAGACATGGCTTTAGCAGTGCCTGATCGAAGTACGGCTCCCCTGGAATGGGGCAACAGGGTATATGCTTATAAAGTGTTACCATCCTGAGGAGAACATTGCACACCAGGGTGATTGACTCTCCTTCAAGAAATGGAAGGTTTTTGGTGTGTGTGTTTGTGTGTGTGTGTGTATGCACTGAAGTCTTAGATTATGGTGTGGGAAGGGAGCAGAAAACACAACAATGAGCTCATTAATATTCAGGTAAGGGATTATGTAAGTAGAGGGAGAAATTCTTGAAGGGTGTGTCACACAATGGATTTTCTAAAATTGGCCACAACAGTACTGCCCATCCCACTGGTTTTCCACAACCCTGTCAGGCCCTCATCAAGGGATAGAGTCTATGTCTCACCCCACCGAAACATGGTGGGTCCCTGTGACTGCCTTCTTGAAGAGAATGCCACAGGGGTAACACTGCATGACTTCCGAGGCTGGGTGAGAAAAAGCCACACAGCTTCTGCCAGTCCTGCTCTTGGAACTCATCTTTGGGGCGCTGTGATGCCAAGCCAGAGGCCGTTATGCTGTAAAGAAGCCCAAACTAGCCCCTGCAGAAGGACGACATGGAAAGGACTTGAGACAACGAAGAGATATAGGGCAAGATGCCAGCCAGTCCCTAGCTGCTAACAGGATCTTGTCTCTTCCCAACTGCGTCAGGTCCAGGCTCTGTCTGAAGACAATCTCATAAGAAACTCAGGAGTCAGGACACCCAGCCAAGCTGTTCCTCATTTCCTGACCCACAGAAATCATGAGTGATAATGAAGTTATCGCTCATTACTGTTCCTCTAAGACACTACATTTTGGGGTGATTACTTACACAGCGGTAGACAACTGGAAGAAGAGGAGAGGAAACCTGAATGGAGACTCATATCATAAGTAACGCAGAGGGCATATATGAAGTCAAGTCTTTCAAACCATGACCTCTAGACATGCAGATAAAAGTAATGGAGAAAGACTCCTTGTAAATCAACAAGGCAGGCCCCATTCAGTCCTGATTCAGAGCTTTGAACTCCTCCTCAGTGGGTCAATGTCCCCACAGTGGAAGCTCTCGATTTCCCATACAGAGGAAGGGCAGCAAGGGGTGTGAAGAAACTTGCCTTGAACTGCATGTATGCGGCAAGCACAATCCTCTGCCTCCTCTGTTTGCTTGGGATGGTCCCGGCAGTGGAGGGCAGGGAAGCTAGAGCCCCTCGAAGACGCCCACTGGTCCAACCCCTGATTCCTGGTTTGCCTTTCATGCCGGAGTATAACTGTACAGTTTATAGTTCCTGAGCACAACGTATATTTTAATACCTCCATGTCCCTCTTTTCTCTTATTCGGCTAACTCACACTTACTCTTCAGAACTCAGGCCAGCCATCACCAACTCCAGGAAGTCCAAAAGGGCTCAGAACTCTCTGTGCACATCTATTGTTACATCATACTAACGTTTATGAAAACAATTCTTGTTTAGTTGTGTCTTCTCACTAGACTGTGTATGTTGAGAAGGAGATACGAATTATTCACATTTGTATCTCTACTACCTATGGCCTCTCTTGTCACAACAGCTGGTGCTCAGTAAATGTGTGTGGAAATGAACAGGTAAAGATAAGGTGGCTTCAAAGGACTCATTTGGTGACAATGTCTCCATGCATTTCAAACATCCCATGCTGTTCCCTGACCCCATTTGGAAATCTGTGTCTGGTAAATTCCTAGGAGAACACTTCATAAGACGTTTGTTCATGGCACTTTCCCTCACCTTCGACCCTCCTCCTCCGTACTTTCTATCCTGGACCATACTTGTGTGTCTTTCTGCTAGGTCCACTTTCTGGATGGTCTGCCCCACGGTGGCAGGTTTCTATCCCGAGCACCGAGAATGGCACGTCACATGCTCGGTTTGGTAAAGCAGTGCGTCTTCCCTGTCTGAGTACACCTTTACAAAGTCAGGACTGACTCAGCAATCTCTTCCCTGGGGTTAGCAACTTTGCCTCCAATGAGTCTGGAAATCCATGAGTCTTAGATACGTTCAACAGGTGATGGCAAGATGCACTCAAACGATTTAAGGACAACCCGCCAAAGTCCTCAGAAGCTCACTGCGCCCTTGAAGTAGGTCATCCTCGGGAGCAGTTGCTTTTCATCTACCCAGCAGGTGTGTGTCATCAAATAAATATCTTAAAATGTCTTCCAGCCAGGAACAAATATCTGGCAGGAAAAAGGAAGTACACAGGCTCACTGACTGGAGGTCTACAAGGAGAGCATGAGATGCCTTTATTCAAGCATATGAAACACTGTATTTTTATTAACAGCATGGTTCTATCCCTCCCATTTATTGTTCCCTTGTCCAGTCACCTGCCCTACCCGCCAGCTAACAGGCTTCCAAAAAAACTAGTCTCAGTCTTTAAACTTCATTGGTAAAGGTTTTAACAAAGAGGATCCCTCAAACCTGGCACTGCCAAAGCACATTTTCTCCCATCCATAAAACTGATTTTAACAACAATCATAATAATAGGTAAACAATCCCGGCTCACTTGGGATTCTCTCTCCTACCTCTTGCTCTCTTTCTTTCTTTTTCTTTTTTTCTTTTAGTGTTTAAATTATTCAATAGTGTTATCTTCCTTCTTTTTTTGCTTGGAGATTCAGGAGATATTAAAATTCAATAATTTGTGATATTTCATTTTCGTAAGATGAGGAAGAACTTAAATAATATGGCACAATTTGTTCTTGAATATTCCTGACCCTACCTCATCACTACATGCCCAATTAGCAGGTATCACTGGACCCAAATATTAAAAAAAATATTATAAGAAAACATAAGCCTGTGGTTTAACCCTGCCTTCAAAGTTAAGGGAACAGCTTAAAAGAGGAAATATTTGGGCTCAAATGTGGATAAGTTTTGGTTTTAATTTTATGCACATTACTTATAACTCCCAGAGCCAAAAATAATTCTAAGAGAACCATGAACACAGTGCACATCATGTGAGATTGAAAAGGCTGGCTCATAATTATTTCAAGATGTATTGTGTAGACCACTGCAATTTTTAACTCACATGAAGGTTATCTGCTAATATAATGGCAGATTTTGTGAGATCAGGGTTTTCTGAACTCACTGTGTTTTCTAGACACTCAGATACCATTTTCCTGACCTTACCACACCTGAGCACCACCTGAGCTAGTATTTACTTAACGGTTTTCTTTAGATCAACTCTAAACTGGGCTTTTAAAGAAAAAATATCATCTCATCTCAAGCAATGAGAACAGCCAAACCATGGGTTTGATGGTTTCTTAAATTTGTTCTTTCAGGGAAAAAATTGAGTTAAAGTAAAAGCTGCCTCTCTCAGAAGAAGCATCAGTGATTGATCTTTCCATTTGATAAATATTTATTAAGCACCTACTATGTTCCAAGCCCTCTTGCAGATGCTGGGTTTATGGCAGCAAATGAAGCTAGCTTCCTGCTCTCGTTGGGCTTATATCCTACAGGGGGAGAGGACAGCGGACCACCAGGTACATAATATAATTCCCGGTCGTGACACATGCTATGAAGAAAGGCGGAGCAGGGGACAGATTGGTGACAAGGGTATCTGAGCAGAAACCCAACACAGCATGGAAAACAGTGGCTTATTCTAAGCAGAGGTAAAGGTCTAGAGAGTTCATAATATTCCCTGTCTCCATTTCTACTCTTACAAAGCTCTGGCCTGCTCCAAGACTAAGTCTGAGTGTGATTTCCCTTCCTTGGGCTGCTTTCCCAGTCGTAGGGTTTACTGTGTCTCATAGGCTGAGAGTGTTCACCAGGAAATGTCCTTCTGGGACAAGCTGGCCTGGGTGCAGTTACAGGGGGAGATTCAGAACACCAGAAGGGGACGACAGCGCTGGGGAGGGAAGAATAGAAGGAAAGAGCTGGGCACCAAAAAACCAAAGACCTGTTTGGCCATTTTGCTATTTTGCCTGTGGTCTCAGGGTAATGATCTCCAGGTGCCATAAGGAAATTCTTTCATATACCAACCTTGGCACACGTCTGTGGGTTGTTCAGGTCCACTGTGGCACATGCCCCTATCCAAGGTGAGAGGAGCTGGTACATACGCACCTTAAATATTTTCTGAAAGCTCTGATTCTCAAATTATTGATTGAAAACATCAGTAATAGTCTAAATGGAACATTTTAGTAGTTTATAGTTGATAGTTTAATAGAGGCAGTCTGAGTTTTTCTAAGTTTATTTATTTATTTTGAGAGAGACAGAGAGAAAAAACACAAGCAGGGGAAGGGCAGACAGAGGGGGGGGCAGAGGATCTGATAAAGGTTCTGTGCTGACAGCAGAA
Source organism: Crocuta crocuta (assembly GCF_008692635.1). Lineage (NCBI taxonomy): Eukaryota > Metazoa > Chordata > Mammalia > Carnivora > Hyaenidae > Crocuta > Crocuta crocuta. The sequence continues at coordinate 8,607,304 of NW_027532585.1, forward strand.
AGCCCAATGCAGGGCTGGAACTCAAGAACCATGAGACCATGACCTGAACCAAAGTTGGAAGCTTTTTAACCGACTGAGCCACCCAGGAGCCCCATAATATGCTTTTAAGTCTATTTATTTATTTTGAGAGAGTGTGCATGCAAGTGGAGGAGGGGCAGAGAGAGAAAGAGAGAGAGAGAGAGAGACAGAGAGAGAGAGAATCTCAAGCATGCTCTGCGCTATCAGCCAGGAGCCCGACATGGGGCTTGATCCCAATAACCAAGAGATCATGACCTGAGCTGAGATCAAGAGTCAGATGCTTACATGACTGAGCCACACTGGTGCTCTCATAGTCTGATTTTTAAACAGACACTTTAGTTTGACCACATGCATGACTTATGTTCCTGGATGCTGACTGCATGATGGGAACCCAGCTGATACCAGGTTTCAGACAAGGAGAGCTGAGCTCTTAAGGCTGAAGGATGGGAGTAGCTGCGATCCTGGCTGAGACTTCATAGTTGTGTGACTTTGAGCAAGTTACTGAACTTTTCTAAGCCTCAGTTTCCTCATCTGTAAAATACAATATAATTCTTCCCTTATAGATTTGCTCCTAGGGTTAACTGAAATGAAACTATGTAATGATTATGTAGCACTTAGCATATAAGTGCTCTTAAAACAAATGGCAATTAGGATGACAACGGCAATCATGATGATGTTGATTAAGAAATCATTCGCAAGGTACTTCCAGTTTGGAAACTGAGGAAAAGCCTAAGAGGCTTACAAGAACCGATAGTTTTGTAGGTGAGTGCTAGAGTGCTGGTGGGCCGGTGAGTGCAGCACCATGGTCAGACAGAGACAGGAACTGGGGAGTCAGGAGTCATCCACATGCACCATGGCCCAGCCTCCAATCTAAGAGGTTCAGAATGGGCTGGGCAGTGGGGGCCATTCCAGGCTGTCTTGGGTAGACATGGAAACATGAGAAGGAATGAACTTTCTAGAGCTATGACAGGGGTTCTAGATCAGGAACAGGAGAAAGAAGGTCAATGGAATGTGTTTCCTGCATCTGGTGCAGAGGACTCCTCCTGGTGGCTGCGGCATTTGCTCCATTGAATTTTAAAGGTGCTCAGCATGTCACCCTGAATTTAAAAACAACAGGAGAGCACAGCCTGATGGTCTGAATCCATGAAGTCTGCATACAGTGCAATGAGATGTTATGGAATCAAAATCCCTTGAACCTGCACCGTCTCCATTAGCAACAGAAGCAAATCAGTTCATGTTTGGGGGAGGGAGCAGTGGAAGTGAAAAGCAAGTGGAAATCCAAGGTGGGCACGGCTGTCCTGTGTGAGATTTTCCTTAGCAGGTCCTGTGCTGCACTGAGCACAGCTTCCTTGCCTTTCTACTCAGTTTCACACCACCCCCTCCATCAACATTTATTCTTTTTTCTGTCTTCCACTCTGGGTTATTATATATCTAGTTGGATTTATGTCACTGGTGTATGCCTATGTGTTTGTGATATAGTATTTTATATAATATAGCTCATCCATGTTGCTACACGTGGACAGATTTCATTTTTTCTCATTGCCATGTAGTATTCCATAGTATAGATAAACCACATCTTCTTGATCCATTCGTCTGTTGATGGACACTTAGGCTCTTTCCATGTTTTGGCTATTGTTGAGGGTGCTGCTATGAATACTGGGGTACATGTGCTCCTATGCATCAGCACTCCTATATCCCTTGGGTAAATTCCTAGCAGTGCTATTGCTGGGTCCTAGGGGAGTTCTATTGTTAACTTTTTGAGGAACCTCCACACTGTTTTCCAGAGGGGCTGCACCAGTTTACATTCCCACCAACAGTGTAGTAGGGTGCCCAATTCTCCACATCCTCGCCAGCATCTAGAGTGGAGAACTCATCTTCTGCTGTTGTCCCAGAGGACAGTGTATGAGCTGCAGGTGACATGGCAGGAAATAAATGACTCAACAGTCATCACGTCGTTGGACGATTTTCCACTTTGCCCCCCATAGGATTCAAGGTGGTGTACATGAACACACACCAGGGGCACGTGGGTGGTCACTGGCCTTGGGCTTGGCCAGCTCTGGTTCCACTCACTATATGGCCAGAGAGCGACCATGAAGCTCACCAAGCCTGAGGACAAGTGCACAGGGGAGTGATTTATCAACAAGAATTTGCTATGTAAATGTCAGGGGAGATTTTAGTAGTAGTAGCAATGCTTTCCCTTTAATAGGCTAAATAAAACATGGTAAACATGCACAACTAAGGAAGAAAAAGCATGAAGTTTGACCTACCCTGACATGAATACCAAACCTTAACAGTTGAAAGTTTTTCTCATAGTAAGCAAAGCCATGGTCTTGTCCTAAAAAAAAAATAGTACGTTTGTTAACCTGAAAATAGTCTAAATGACTCCTTGGTCAGGGCTATTCTGTACCATCTGATAATCGGGAATTTTATCAAATTAATGTCACTAGATAGGCCTTATAATTAGGATAAAATATTTGAAAAGTTTTAAAGATGAGGCTATTCATTAACTCATTGATTTTCCTACCAATTGGGAGCCTGAATTTAAATGATACCCAAAAATATAACTAGGTGTGCTCAAAGAGAGAACTAGTGATGAGTCCTTAAATGGAATGCAGGAGTTTAAAATGCTATTACTATTCAGATTCTCTGAGAACATTAAAACTGCCCATTAAATGAAAACCTAATAATTGGCCCTACTGAATTGTGACATTTTGTAACCTGTTCAGAAATGCAGAAAATTGTGGAAGAAAAATTCTTTTGAGGCAGAATTTGATTTGCAATGTAATATTATTCCAAAAGCCACGGTCACCGTGCGCATACACACAGAAGAACAACAATGCAGACTGACTACCAAAATCAGAGCTCAGGCATATGGCTCAAGACTCTTCTAGGTAAGTTATGCTACTAGCCTGGAAAAAATCAACAGGCAATAGCATGAGCTCAGAGTAAATATCAACATGAAACTGACTTTTCTTTGGACACTGCTTAAAGACATGACAGAGATAGGTCATTTTTGTCCTTTTATATAAGCCATCACGATTTTTTTTCTTTTTTTTTTTATCGTTTTATTTATTTCTGAGAGAGAGAGACAGAGAGAGAGAAACAGCTTGAGCAGGGGAGGGTCAGAGAGAGAGGGAGATACAGAATCCGAAATAGGTTCCAGGCTCCGAGCTGGCAGTCAGCACAGAGCCTGACGCAGGGCTCGAACCCATGAACCGTGAGATCATGACCTGAGGCGAAGTCGGATGCTCAGCCGACCGAGCCACCCAGACGCCCCTAAGCCATCACGATTTTTAAACTTACTCTGCAATGTCATTAAATAAATACAATATAAAGACATTAAGTAGGCCGGGGTGAGGGTGTGGCAGAGAATCAAGGGTTTCAGATTAGAAGGTTAAAAATTCTCATGGGCCAATGATTAACAAGCACCTTCTGGGTGCAGGGAGCTGTGTCCGGTACTTTTGAGCATCAAATACGAGAGATATAAATTCCTTGTTTTTGAGGAGTTTACCACGTAGTGGAGTGGATGAGACAAGACACTGACCTAAATAAGATACAGGCATACTAGAAACATCAACAGGAACAGTACAATCAAAGCAATGTGGAGCCCCTCTTGTTGGAGGGATCCAGAAAATGTGATGTCCTTTCTTGGAGGACAGAGCTGGAGACAGGACTCTGAAAGATGGGGGAGACGGAAGGTCGATGTCCAGGCAGGAGGAACAGAAGCAAGGTAAAGGCTTGAGACCCGTCTGGGGAGCAGGGAGGTGGTCGGTGGGGCTGGAATGCAGGTGAGGAGAGAGCAGGGTGTCTGGGAAGAATACCGAGGGAAAACTGAGGTCTGCCCAAGGTGCCAAGGGGCCAGTTCCATCCGAAGACAGACACCGTTAGGGGCACTGAGAATAAGGGCAGAAATCTTCACCCATAAACTATCTATGGAAATATTAGCCTCCAACTTTTTATCCCTTTACTGAAGTATCTGTTAGCAAAGCAACCAGACACTGACAAAACAGGAGGCCTCCCCAAAAGGAACCAATTACTGGGAAGAAATGGTGGTTAAAGGGAAGGAAGACCGAGAATAATCAGGAATTAAAAGGAGGAAGGTGAGTGAGGTAAAGGAGAAAATGTGCTGGAGAGAAGGTGGTTGAACCAAGGACATGATGGAAGCATGGAAGGGGATGAACAGAGATCCCTCTCATCAACTCCTCACCCCAGGCTAATCCCTAAGAAAACTTACTACAGAAATTTGAGGGCCAGCAAGCTGATGGTTTAGAAAGCCACTGGCCATGGGGACTGCGTGAAGTTTCTGGTTGTGGATTTCCACTCATAAACTGAGAACTGCTCTCTGCACTCCTATGAGAGGAACTATAAGAAACATCCTTTTAGGATAATAATTAATGTCAAGGGGAAATGGTCACAGCAAGTGGCTAAGTACAAAAGCTTACAAAATAGACATATGTACAGCCTGATTTTTGTATAAATGATGAGTAGCATTTATTGTATTCGGCCATCAGAAACTACATCACTGAATGGCAGAAATGTCTGAAAAATGCCATGTCACTGGAAATTTTTATTCTTATTTAGAATGTTCAGTGACTCTGTTGAAAGTACTGGGTAATGCTACTATTAGTATGCAGAACACCTTCCTTTAGAAATATCTCTAATAAGAAGACCAATGAAAACAAAGGATCTTGGGGAAGATGTGGCTGGCATGGCATTAAACATTACAGATGAGGGTTTCCACTTTTACCACTTCTAGGGAAACAGTCCCTTATGTAAGGAATACACGGGGCCATACTTGAGAAATACAAATATTCCCAAGCTTACATTTGCTCTCGTAATCAATGTAACTTGTTTACACAGACTTGTTACTCCATTTATCTAAACATGCCCACATATAAACTATGTGTACACCGCATCAGTGCATTGTGGAAGCCCAGTCTTTTTCAAAATACAAATGTTTCTGGGTTATTGTGCCTTTCAACAAGCCTGTACGAATACACACACCCTACATACACTCCAGACTCAATCTGTTTTGCATGTGAGATGATATATTTTATAAATCTGGCCCACACAGTGGAGGCACGGGTCCATTTATAGGAGAGTGAAGTGGTGACTTCACATTTAACTTCTTGAATGTTATCAGGATAAGAGTGTCTAACAGAAAAGAAAGAAAAAACTTCTTTCCTTGGGGTGAAGAATGTTATCAATCGTTAACCTAAATAAACTTCGCCAGGAACAGGGGTGAAAAAGTTGACTACATCCTTAATAAAGTGTAGCCAGGGCTGCAGCTGCTAATTTTCGTTTGATGCTTTACAGCTGAACGTAGAAAAAAACCCTACAAGGCAACTGCGTGAACCAGAAACTTTTACAGTGTATCCACGAAACTCAAATAAAAAATTCTGGCAGATTCTATATTCTTTACGTTAAAGTACATCATCTGCCAAATGAGGACAATGACTTTAAAATTTTCATTCAGAGTAACAGGAAATCACAGGTAGGTTTCTAAAGCCTAAAATGCCAATGAAATATTTAATCGTTTCTATGTAAAATATGCATGGAAAAAAGATGGGAAGAATACGTATGAAAGTGTTAACAATAATTCAGTGGATGATGAGGCTTATGGGGAATTTTATTCTTTTTCTCTACACCTTTCTGAAGCTTCAAGATATTGAATGATAAATGTGAAATTCATATTTTAAGAATTTAAAAATTATGAATAGTTCAACAAACTCACCTTTTTTTTGGTATGAGAAAATGATGCAAAATACAACAAAAATGAAACTCTCTGAAGCCTATTTTAAGCAAGTGGGAGCAACCTGACAAACAGGTCTGTGGACATGAAGGAAGCTTCCAGTACTTTAGAGCCCCGCTGGGCTGCTGGTCTATTTCTGGGGTTGAGACCTCGACATGGCATGACAGGTAGGGAGGGGTGAGGCTGGGCCATCCTGGAAATACAGGAAAGATGGAGAAGAAGCGGACTGACGGCAGAAGTCCAGGTTTCCTCAGTGTGTATCACTTGTGGGTCAGAGGCAGAATGGCCGCATATGCAGTTTGCTGGCAGATGCTCCATGGGAAATGCAGGGAGAGAGTTTCCATCCCAAACCTTTTCCTGAGGACCAATATAGGTGGAGGCAGTAGTGTTGTCTCTCTCCTACTTAATTTAGAGATTGGTCTCTTTCCATTTGGTCTGCACAGCAAAATACTATAAGTACAGAGACCAGAGTAGGGAAGACTTACTAAGGAAGGGCCTTCCACCATCTGAAACAGGCAATGATGGTATAGGGACAAGCTATTTAATTAGCACACATTGATTAATGTAACCTCATGTAACCACTGTCTTCTGCCACTGCTAATTTTGTTTTTGAAGTCCAATGAATTAAAGTAGCTGAAGAGTAATTAAATGTGTCCAGTTCCTTCATCCCTATGGCTATGATGACTGGGTAGCCCTCCATCGTGGGGGTTTTCTGAGAAGACGTTGGAAAAGCTTTGAAACAACTCAAAGGCATCTTCTCAGGAGGTGGTGACTTCACATTAAAAATCCTAATATGAATGGGCACTTTCCCTATTATTTTCAATTATTGGCTAAAAAAAAAAAAATCATGATGTTCCATCTAAAAGCTTGCTTTGGAAAGAAATGCTGGGCTCTATTTGTTATGACCTGCCTAAGATGAAAGGTAGCAGGTAGAATACTGAGGCATATATGTAGGTTAGCAGTAGTTTGAAACTTTTTAAGAGAAGCAAACACACAAAAAACGAGAGAACTTTTTTAAAACCAACTACAGGCAGATGACCAGAGTAACATGGAGCTGCTCCAGATGAAGTCCTGCCTGCTTGGTCCCTTCCTCCTCCTTGGCAAGCTTTAGGTGGGTGGGCCAAATTTTAGGATTCCTTGAAACACAATTTGAGAATCACTATTTCACAACATCCGTGGGAGGTGAGGTGCGTGGTCACTGCACATTGGCTCTTTCCATACAGATCTGGATCCCTTTTAAAAGCTGTCTTTGAATGCAAAGGCTAGAAAGCTAAGAACTAAGCTATGTTTTCGAGATTCTCTTGCAATCAGGTTCCAGATGTGGCCTGGGTTTTGTGAGGCAGATGTTGGTGCAAAATTTGGAAAGTGGATGTGAGCAATACGATGCAGCTGCATGGGAGGAGGGGGCACCTCTGGTGGTGGTGGGGGGGGAGAGTGTGTGTGCAAACGTGCACAGGAGAGGGGACTGCACTTGGTTTTGGGGGGACAGCTATGGAGGCCAGTTTCTACATCATAGATGCCATGCGGTACAGGACTGTAGCAGGGAACTCTCGTGGGCAGCTGGATTGAAGTCTGCTGCTGCTGCCATGTAGCATCCAAAAAAGCTTCACTGGCTTTTCCAAAAGAGTCTATATGCTCCTCTAGTAAATGTCTTTCTGCTTAAATTAGCTAGATGATACTGTCCTGCTAAATCTAACAATCTTAACCAACACAGCATCTAAAAATAGACTCCAATTATCTGACTGTCTCATATGAGGTATCCCCAGTCTCACCCCATGTTTGTATCCCTACTGAACCAGCACTACTTTTATCATGTAGATACTGAATAACAGTTAGTTAAATCACATCGCCATCGCTACAGCATTATGCTGGACTGACTGTAACATCATTCAGCTATTTATTAGACAGTAAAATGAAGTCTAAATAATATAGATAAGAAACACCTCAGTGATCAAGGGGTTGAACTGTTGTAATTTTTAAAAAATATTTTTTAATGTTTTATTTATTTCTGAGAGAGAGAGAGAGAGACAGTGTGAGCAGGGGGGGGTCAGAGAGAGAGGGAGACACAGAATCTGAAACAGGCTCCAGGCTCTGAGCTAGCTGGCAGCACAGAGCCCGATGCAGGGCTCAAACCCACGAATCGTGAGATCATGACCTGAGCCGAAGTCAGATGCCCAACCGACTGAGCCACCCAGGCACCCCTGAACCATTGTAATTTTTAACTTTGTTTACTTATCTGGGTAAAGAAAGCAAGGCATTAAAAACAACAGTCTTGATTTCCTGTCACTTGGAGGGACAGAAACTAGCCAAAAGCTATCTTTTAAGATATAATAGAAAAAGTAAGAATATGAAATTATTATGATAATTAGCAATGAATCTGAAGTTGATCACTATAGAATGATGTGCTTAGATTTCTCCCATCTAAGTACTAACCAGGAGCAACTCTGCTTAGCTTCCAAGAGCAGATGAGATCGGGCGCGTTCAGGGTGGTATGGCCGGAGACTAGGTTTCTATGTCTTGTTGAAAAATAAGAAAACAGAGGGGGCCTGGGTGGCTCAGTCAATTGAGTGTCTGACTTCAGCTCAGGTTATGATCTCATGGCTGGTGAGTTTGAGCCCCAGGTGGATTCACTGCTGTCAGCGCATTACCCGCATTGGATCCTCTGTCCCCCCCTCTCTCTGCCTCCCCTCCCCTCAAAAATAAACATTAAAAAAAAAGAAAGAAAAATGAGAAACAATAAAAAGAAAAACTGGGCCCTTTATCTTTTAAAAAAGACATACATATATATATGTATGTATGTATGTATGTATGTATGTATTTATGTATGTATTATCTAAGTATTTGATTACTGACAGCACAACCAGTTTTCTTCATTTAGAAAAGACTATCTGAAAGGACTTCTCTTTCCCTTGGTTCATATGAAACCTTTATTTCATTTTCTATAAGTGGTTAGACAAAGGGTCAAATGATAACTTTAAATATTTAAGCTGGTCAATGACAGTCAAGCAGTCAGATATTTCTCTAGTTTATTGTTAAATATGGATTGCCTTAGAGGCAACCTCAGGTACACCGCACGGCTTCCTAATGAGTTATTAGTTATGAAACTATGAAGTAATTCTGAATTTTAAATAAGACCGAAGAATAGACTGGGGTACCGCAAATTAAAGGCACTATAATTATGCAATATCATGAGAGTATTAGATAGTCACACTATGCATATATCAAAAAATACATTAATAAACTGAACACATTAATAAAAAGCTAAGTCTGGCCCTTCAAGGCCTCAACACTAATTGGAAAGGATTTTGACAGAACATCTTGAATAACTTTCATTATCAATTTTGGCAAGCTATTTTTCAGCTACCTAAATAATGATTATTTCTACACTCCACAGTGTATCTATTAAAACCTAAGATCTGAAAAATATCATTAGTGAGGATAAGTGAAGTAGCAAATGTTCAAATGCCACAAACCGAATCTGAATTTATTAGCGTGATGTAAATGATATGTAAGTGTTTCATCTCATTTTCCTGTATGTTACTTTTATAGGGTCCACCTAAAATATAGCATACATTTGCAATTATACAGTGGACGTTAATGACATATCATGTACTGTATTGCAAATTTTGGCCATATTTTTAAGAATGTGCATTCTGATCATTTAAAAAGAGGTAATGTTTATTTTTGAGGGACAGAGAGAGAGTCAGAGTGCGAGGTGGGGAGGTGGAGAGAGAGAGGGAGACACAGAATCAGAAGCAGGCTCCAGGCTCTGAGCTGTCAGCACAGAGCCCGAGGTGGGGCTCAAATTCTCAGACTGCACGATCATGATCTAAGCCAAAGTCAGACGCTCAACCAACTGAGCCACCCAGGCACCCAGCATTCTGATCACTCTAAAAAGCCTCCCAAGGTGTGATGATTTAATGGATTCAATCTTTAAAGAAAACATTTTGTAGGAAGGACAGATTAACCTCACCATGAAAGCAAACACATTAGTAGCAGATATTGGTAAAAGGTTATAAAAGATAATTTTTAACCTATAATTGTTTACTCCTGTAACCAAGACACAGATTTATCCACTTTTTCTTTGTTGTTGGATACAAAGTTATTGACTAAAACAAAACCAAAAACAAAACCAAAACCAATATCAGATTACTATTTAGTTTAAAATAAAAAAGGTCTAGGGGTACCTGGCTGCTTAGTCAGAAGAGCATGTGACTCATGATCTCAGGGTTGTGAGTTCAAGCTCTACATTGGACATAGAGCTTACTAAAAAAAATTTTTTTTTAATGAAAAAGGAGGGACACCTGGGTGGATCAGTCAGTTGAGCGTTCAACTTCAGCTCAGGTCATGATCTCGCAGTCTGTGGGTTCGAGCCCCACCTTGGGCTCTGTGCTGACTTTCAGAACCTGGATGGAGCCTGCTTTGGATTCTTTGTCTCCCTTTCTCTCTCTGCCTCTTCCCTGCTCATGCTCTGTCTCTCTGTCTCTCTCTCTCTCTCAAAATAAATAAACACTAAAAAAAATAAATAAATAAAAAGAAAATAAAAAGAAAAGCAAAAGGGTCTAGCCAAAAAGAAAGTCTAATTAGTTAATACTAGAGTACAGAGTACCTATTCTAGGAATATGGTTTATTATGGTTTAAAAAAACACACAAATAACGGCAGCTGTGTGACACATTAATAATGCCTCTAACTATTCTTGATTTTAATATTAATTTTGGTTCCACTAAAGATAACCCCCTTGAGGTGAAATGTCTGCTATGTGTATGTTTTTCATAGATGGCCATAGGCACCCTGTGTGTTGAAGGATATTATTTTGTGAATATCTAGACTTTAACTTTCACTAAAATGGGAGACTTGTTCAATAAATACTTGCTCCAGGTCATGAAGTCAGATATTAGAAAGAAGGAAGAGACTGCTGCCTGATGTGACTGTGTG
>NW_027532585.1:8618058-8695807 GCF_008692635.1 Crocuta crocuta
ACCCAGTTCCCCTACACAAGGAGGTCTTTACTTCCTGGTTCTTATGTCGGGGTCTTGACTCATGGACTTCTTATGTTCCATTTTCCCTTTCTCACTGGAATGAAAACACTCACACAGCATATGCATGGTGCACGATCATGCTGCAATATATAAATGAAGTTTATGAATGATGTCCTTCACTTTACTGCCCTTTTCTCTCACATGGGGAGTTTTGTAACTTACTAGCTAGAGGACTTCCACAGTGGAGTGATTTGTAATGTAATACTTCTTGAACCTCCAGAGTCATTTCAGCATTAGTTACAAATAAAAGTTGGCTCTCTGCATCTCTTAACCTTGGGAACATGAACCTTTAAGACTTGGAGATCAAATCCCAACATTCCCCTAGGACTGCTGTGCACATCTGCATTTCTGGACATAGGACTTTTTTTGTTCCCAATCAAGTATAATCTCACATCATAACTTCTAACTTTTGGCTCAGTGCTACCTAGATTTCCAGGCAAGCAAAGAAATGAAGGCTGAGGATTTTGCGCTTAGAGGTTTGGAAATCTGGCAAATGCTACATTAAAATGCAAGTATTTGATCTTGAACTTCAGCATAGTGAAATGCAGTTAAAAGACAAAGTAACCAAAGGGAGGTTTTCTATATTCCAAATCTGCACCTGTATTCCAATGTTGCCAGGTATTTGTCCTAACAATTCTGTGTCCAGGGCAAAATGGAATGGAGAACTCCCCAAATTGTCTTCTGGGATCGTCCAGCCATTTGAAGTAATCAGTGGTTCCTGCTCACATCTCCAAGCCAGGTGTCCAAGGGTTGCTATTCCTGGCTGATTCTGTTATGTGTTTAAATGTTTAAATGGTCCGATTGCATCTGGGTCCAAACTAATTTAACAAGGAAAGTTAGTTCAAGGATTCCAGTCACCTTTAAGGTATCTTGAAAGCCAGCTATGAAGATAGCTTGAGTTATTAACGAACAATAATCAAAAACAGCCTTCCGATTCACCAAATTCAAGGGCTTATAAGGTTTCCTTAACACTGACCTTTAGGATCCAGTCTCTGAGGTACAATTTATTTTCAAATAGTTTAATTTAGCATCCATTAGCACTCTTTGGGACTTGAAAGTCACAGAATTTAACTGATTCTTATATTCAGATAATTGTGAGCACAGGTTACCTGTAAAAGAAAATTTCCATGAAGATTTAGCCAGGCAGTGCACTTTATAGTCCCGAATGTCATTAAGGTAGAGGAATAGACTAACTGGATTTAATCTACAAATGCTCTACAACAACAGCAGTGGCTCTCATTTCTTGCTATATTTATCCACTATATAATGTTAAAAATGAAAAGAAAAAAAGCTCAGATAATCACAAAGCAGCAGAATCAGGAATGACTGGGGTGGGGGGGAAATATACTTCAGCCAAAACTGACTTCTACCAAAGCTGTCATTTGTCTAGGGACTCATGTATTGTTGTTGGTTGAGAGCCAATATGAGTAATGGTTAAAAGTATGGGTTTTATTTGGAATCAAGCTTGTGTTCAAATTCTAGTTCTGCTACTTATTAGTTCTTTGACTCCAGGTGAGTTAAGCATGCTTTTTTTAGGCTGAAGTTTCCTCATCTGTCAAATCAGTTGTAAAGCTCAAGAGAGATGATTTATTATAAAGTACATTGTATATGGCTGGCTTATAGCTATCTCTCAATAAGTGGAAGATATTCTTCATTTGTCAGTATATTTCCTCTTCAGTGAGCTCTTTGATGGGAAGGGCTATTTCTGTTACTTCCTTGTGTATCATATAGAACTCAGCTTTGTACCCTGATAGGAAGAACACTGCCTTATATGCCAGGAGACCAGCATTCAACATCCAACCTCACTACTTATTAGCTATGAGATTTCTGGCAGAGTTATCATGATAGATGGGTCTTAGTTTGCCTACCTGCAAAACGGGGCTAAATATTTTGCCTCATGGTATTCTGACAGGGATCTAAAAAATATTTTGGATACAATATTTTGTAAATTGTAGTATGCTGTTTTAATCTAGGTTTTTGTTGATATTTTATCCTACTCGAATTATGAGCTATTTTTGAGCCCTAACTACGTACTAGACACTGTGTATATGATTTATAAGTGTTGTGCCACTAACTCTTTGCAACAATTCAATAAGGTATGCTCCATCATGATTCCCCTTTGACAGATGAGGAAACCTAAATTTGACTCAAACCCAAGCAGTCTGGCTCCAAAATCACCACTCTAAATTGCTGTCACAGAGTGAGTCCTATACTTTTAGGAAAAAGAGCTAACCTTTTATGAATCCACCAATGGAAGGTTTAAGTGGTCAGAGTGAAGAGGAGACACTCACATCGTCTAGGGTGCAGCAGATGCCACAAGACAAAAGAAGAAAGAGATCTAAACCATCAGACTCGTGACCAGAGATTTTCCATTTATGTTCAGATTTCTGCAACACAAATATCTCATTCGGATATGTATATTTTCAACTGGACCAAAATCACCAACTAAGGCTTAAGACAGGGGAAAAATCACCTCAATTCTACATCCAGCCGTGAGTAAAACTTTGGAGCTTGGGAGTCAGGGAAAAAAACAAGTGGACTGGCCAGGGTGGAAAATAGTACTTTGTGACATGATACATCCATTGCTGAAATAGCTGAAGAGCCACCCCTCAGGGGTACAGTAGACACAAACGACCATGGTGGTGGTCACCTCTATGAGGATTCTCTTTTCCAGACGGAATGAAGAAAAACCCAAGAGTGGAGGTCACCTCACAGAAAGAGCGGTGACTTTACCAGGTACCAGGCTTTGACTGGCTACCAACCAATGAACTGCTAGGGAACGAGACCCAGGACAATACTCTGCCTGTGTTGAACAATGAGTGCACAAAGGGTGTCAAAGCATGTGTTTAAGCATATGTGAACAAAGAACATAAAGATGTGTGAGACGGGTGTTAAAACATCAGTTCAAACATGTGTTTAACCATGTGTGAGCAAAAGGGTGTTAAGCCATGTGGTAAAGCAAGTGTTAGAGCATATTCTATTACAAATGTTTCTCATTTGGGAGCTTAAATTATTTTCTGCCTAATCCAGGGTTGCTAAGCAATAGTTCTGTGTTGTCCTAACTTAACACAATAAGTTATTAAATTGAAAAAAAAAATTGAAGTTAGAATTCTTTTTTCCTGTCTTGGTTTCATCACGAAGAATTTACATCTATAGTTTTCAAGAAACACAGTGGTAGTGTTCTGCTAGTGTAAGCGAAAACCGGGCTAATGCTCCATAGGCAGGAAGGCAACAGCCAGAGGCCGGGGTAAACCATGCTCAGCGTGGGGAGGCAAATACATACACAGTGTTTGGAGGCTACAGCGGGATATCACACTGAAGCTTGATAAGCTGCATGGTTCACTGACTTGGGGTGACTGTCTTATCTAGGGAAACTTGCCACAGCTAGGATTCTTTTTGTTTTCGTTTTTGAATATATAAAATGGTGCTCCAGACAACAAGGATTTTGACAGTGCTTACTGGCAGTAAAATGTGATAGAGACAGACTTTAAGGTTTCTCTGACATGTTTTGCTAAGTATATTAGCTTATGAATCTACAATGGTGCTGGAAGCTTCCATTTCGAAGCCAGCGAATCCTCTTATTTAAAATTTTTAATGTTTATTTACTTTTGACAGACAGAGTGCAGGCAGGGGAGGGGCACAAAGAGAGGGAGACACAGAATCGGAAGCAGGCTCCAGGCTCTGAGCTGTTCAGCACAGAGCTCAATGTGGGGCTTGAACCTACGAACCGTGAGATCGTGACCTGAGCTGAAGTTAGATGCTTAACCAACTTCCAGGGCACCCAGGTGCTCCTGAATGTTCTTATTTTAAAATATGAATACTCAATGCTGGATGTTACTTTAAATAGAATGAAAGTAGATGAAAAGCAGAATGTGTTATTGATGCCTCTCTGTAGGGTTAAAAAAAAAAAAAAGGCCTTAAAACAAGTGTACGTAGGTCCTGCGTGGCTCAGTCAGTTAAGCGTCAGACTTATGATTCATGAGCTTGAGACCCTCATTGGGCTCTGTGCTGCCAATGCAGAGCCCACTTTGAATCCTCTGTCTCCTCTTTCTGCTCCTCCCTTGTTCTTTCTCACTCTCTGTCTCTCAAAAATAAAGAAACATTAAAAAAAATTAAAAAAAACCCCAAGTGTACATATACTAACGGATTAAGAAAAATCCAGGTAGCTATCTTATTTCTTGTCATGAAACAAAGCTATAAACAAAGTAAGCCAGTTAGCCTGCTTAAGCCCACTCATTACTCTGTTGAGAGAGGATATTTAATCAAATATTCTTTTTCAAAATACCAAGAAACAGAAGAAAAGCAAAAGATTGGCAAGTGTGTCCTTAAATTCCATTTCCTGTGCAGTAAATTAATATGGCTGTCTCTACTTCACTTGACTGATTTGTGTATAAATGCTGTTGGATTATACCTAGGAAACTACTTTTGATCATTCTGAATAAAGAAAAATCGATATAACCATTAAAATCAAAATATTGCCTTCTCAATCACCTCTTGCCTCGAGATCACGGAACGTTTCGCTGAAACAAAAACTGGCAAGACAGAAACAAACAATTAAAGCTAGTGTCTTCTGTCAGCCACCCTCGCAGCAAAGGTCATGGGAGTTTTGACTACTTCTCTTTGCTGGTTTTTCTTGTGTCACTTAATGATTTGTTCATGTAGTTTGGTACATACTCAAGAAAATGCAATTCCTCGGCAAGAAAAAGCATAGTTTCTGGGTGTTGTGACCTGACTCTTTGCTTAAACAAGTTCCAGAGAGTACACTGACAAAGCGATGATTATTTTTTCTTCTTGGGGACGCAGCTCAAATAAAGAAAACTAAGAAAACAGAATCCCACCAAGGAAATACTAGGGGAAAGTTGTGCAGAGGCTTTCCTAATTTATGTTTGGTTGTTTCATTGTTGACCAAAACAAATACACTGATGAGCCAATTCATTTTTGCAATCCCACGTTTCTTCATCAGTAAGGCATGTCACTTTTAATAGTGCCAGATGAATATAGAATGCAGACCATTTATTTGCTGTCAATACGAAATACACTCTGATAGCAGAAGCCATTTCACTGAGGTTAGTCTCCGAATGCACGTAAGTCAGGCTCAGCAATAATGCCTGTGCTGGAAAAGTGATGAAACATCTGTAGATCTCACGAGCTAAAGGAAGAAACGATAAAGGAGTATGCTTTGAGGTCCTCAGAACCTGCTGGAATCATTAATGAGGGCTAGTTAACCGAAGGTTCCCCATTTTCCGTCAAACAAGCAGGCAAACACACCCCACTCTGTAGAAAACAGCACAAGACAAACAGGCCTGATGGAGATACAGACCTTGAGATAATACTTCTGGATTTCTCTGGAGGTGCCGATTTGAATATATATAATCATTTTCCTTAATTACATTTTTCTCGAGATACGGAATACTCAATAAACAAAGCACACTGGGGGCAAGATGGGGCAAGAGGCTCTTTCTGTAAAAACTCTTCCCTAGAGCACTCTGCACAGTGTTAGGTGGCCTAATGTGGTACATAGTAAGTCTTGCATAATGACTTGTACTTTTAATCAAACTTTTCAGAAGGCAGCAAAAATGATCAGAAAAGTAATTTTAGCCTCTTCTGCTTTCTATTTGAAGTGACCATCCTTAACCTCGGTGGACAGGTCACGTGGAGGGAAAGAGCTCTTGAAGGAGTAAGTTTTCCCAGTTTTTACAACCGTGGGCATTTTGCTCTCGGGCTGTCCGGTGAAGGAAAGCGCTGGCCCAAGACATCCTCGATGTCCTCTCCACCTACCCTGAGCTCTGGGCCTTTCTTGGAATAAGCCTGCCTGAGAGCCTACCCAGGGTAGGAAGGAACTGTGTCTTGTAAACTGGAGCCATATTTGCAAGTATGTGTTTAAAGTGAGAGAACTTTCACAATGTCCCAAACTGAGACTGGGCAATTGCCTCGAGGTTGGCACCACTTCCCTTTTTATGAACAAAACAACCTCAGCAATTATGGGAAAAAAGGCAAAACGAATGCAAATAAACCAACAAGTCCACTTATCTTTTTCACCTAAAACATTAAAAAATATAGGTTTTTTACAGGCTCAAGAAAATTAAATGTTTTATAGGTCTCATTACTTACGCCCCTTTCTTCTACTAAATGTTTCTCACAAAGGCTTATAGAATCACCCCCAAATTAGATATCTTGACCTCTTAAACTACTTTATGTAATTCAATGCAAATGCTTTAATCTGAAATGATAGTAAATACCAGGTAGAAAAGTTTTAAGGTAAAATATTTAAGATAAGTATTTCTCTAAATTCCGAGTTTTCATTTTTTAGAACCTAATGGAAAGGCAGCCCTCAAAAACATTTCACGTGCTACACTTCCTAAGTACTTTAAAGATAATTCAATAAGCAGAAGCTGAATTTATAACTTTTAGTCAACTAATTTCCTTTGCAACATTTGCTTTCTGAGACCAACTCAGACTGAGTAAGATTATTTTTTGAAGACTGACTCATCAAGCTTTCTTTAGAACGGGATTAGAAGTAAAAAATTTACCCCCCAAAATGAGACCTACTCTGCCATCCACAGGCGTGCTTCCAGATGTGAGAGAGTTTTCTCCTAAATGTGTTCTCTACCAGATCTTTACTAAAATGCAGGGATTAAGTTGGCAAAGTTTACATAAACCGAAGTCGTAACTCACTTGTTCTTTTGTGATAGTTCATTCGTTCATTCATTCATTCACCCGCTCTTTCATTCCATCAAATGTTTCCTGAGTGTCCACTCTGTCCCAGGAGCTAGCACCGCACAGGGGGCATAAAGTAGGATAAGTTTTGGTCTCAGACCTTCAGCAGCAAAAGGGCTGTGGGTGCCAGAGAATAAAGCAAGCAAGACACTGAGCTATGAGGTGGCGCTGGGGGTGGGAGGGGAGAGTTGACATGAAAACAGAGCCGGTATTTTAGGTTTGTGATTGGGAATGGCTAGTTGCTCAGCAGGACAGAGACTGGAGAGCACGTGTGATCCCAGCGAGACTGTGCAGGTATCCGGCGCCTAGGGGCCAGAGTACCTCTTGTGTCTTCACGGGTGGCACTCAGAAACTTGGAGATCCCTTTTTTTACTTCCTCTGAGAAGCTGAGATGATAATTTGATCACTGCTTTAAACAAAAACAACACAAGAGGAAGACCCTCTTAACCTTCTTTACGTTTCCCCTTGTATAGGTGCCTTGAGCCTTGTGTCAGGTAAGTTTTTATTAAAAAACAACAACAACAACACACCTATAATTTTAAACCACTTAACATTAAAACTGTCTACAGTTTTAAATTCTCTTCAGCTCTAGGGAGACTAAATGGATGACACTCCTGTCACTTAAAAGAAAAAAAGGCTTCAGGAGGGCGGGAAGACGGGTGTCATGTCACTTATACATGTTTTGGTGCTTCCTTGTGTTTTGGCCCCGCGTTTGAGCGCTGAAGTTGGCAGAGGTTGGGAATCAGAGTGAGAGAAAACAGAAAATATTTCTATTTGCTAATGGTACTTCGCTAGTGATAGGGAGAGAAGCATTTCTTCATCAAACATTTATTGAGTGTGTATTATGCACCAGGCACCAGGCTTACTGACGTGGTGACACAGAGATGAAAGCCAGTCCTCTCCCCAGGGACGAGTGGAGGGGATGGGCAGGGACTGATGAGCAAAACTCAGGAAGGGTCCCACAGCGCTATGTGCAGGCCTCTGGAGACTCAAGAAGCTCATTTTAGGCAGAAGAGAGGTGATTATCTTTTATTTTAATATTCATAAGCACTCAGCATTTTACTTAGGATAGTTATAGCACTTAATGTGTAACACAACACATAACTAGGACATTTGAATCATGATTACATGGGTAATTTTCTGGAAAATAAAGTGAAAGCAGGTATTTAAGCAAGAGTGTGCCAATTTAAAGAAAAACAACGGTAGAGGTGTTAGGCAGGTACGGCCAGGACCGAAAGTGTGATGGTACTACTCAAATCCCTGAAGCTTGGGGAATAAGGCAGATCGGCGTGGCTACGTCATAAAGGATGCCATTTTACAAGGGTTGGACTCCTCTTTGTATGTTCCCTGGCTCAAAACAAGATGCCATGAAAGAGGCAGAGATTTCCAGGAGAGCATGGGGAAAGGAAGGGCACTAGTACTGGCCGGGCGATTCAGATGGGTTTTCAGAAAGAGGAGCCCAAGGATGAGAAGTTATGTTGAAAGCAGTATTAGGACCCTGGTATGTAGAGTGGTTGAATGTCAGGTTTGGATGGGACCTCCAGAATCATCTGTTACACCATCTGTAATTAACTATAAGATACTTCTGTACAGATAGTGTGACAGATATGTGTATATTAGTTAGTCTTAATCCATGCCCTTGGGTAGGGAGTTTATAATTGAAGTGGCCTAATGGGAATACACACTTCAGGGGGGTTTAGCTCACATTTGAAAGACTAATGAAAAGCCATATTCCAGAGACAGCTACTACAAGTGTGGCAGCTATCTTTATCTTATTCATTAGTTACTCTTAATTAGCATAACTAATAATTATTAGCGAGGGCATTAGAAATGGCACTGGAGCTCTGTGCACTGGCTAGAAGTACTGTCCTTGGCACTCCCTGCAGGAGCAGGGAAAGGGCATCAGAATCTAGTGATGCTGGAATGGCCACTTCGACTCAGGATTCTCCGTGCTGTATCCATTACTTAGAAGTGTCTCTCACCTGACTCTGACTAGAAGGTTAGCCAAGTCCTTTGCTAGAATATTCTCATATCTGCCTCTAGTGATCCTTTCAAGCAAATTGCTGTTAATGCAGTCTCCCATCAGGACAGAGGACAGGGATGTCATTTTGTCCAGAGGACAAGACAGACAGCTGTTTGTGCGACTGTTTGTGAACCTGTGTTTCTAGGCGTGGCAGGATTCAGTCTGAGGTTTGCTTTCATTTTGACATATTACTTGGGAAGCAGGCATAGCCTTCAACCACCTCCAAGGCCAATGTTGACCATGAAAAACCTAGTAATTGTGAAAGACCAAATTTGCTAGAGTCAGATCTAAGCTAAACTTGCTCTCTCAGAGAGGTTAAGGGGCTTGCTCAAGGACACACAGCTAGTTAGTCATAAAACTAAGTTTAGCATGTGGGGCTCTTTGTTATCATCTTCCTGGTCAACCAGTGGTTGGTGGCCAGGGATGCTCATCGCAATCATCTTGCAGAACCTGTAAACCACGCACATGCGTGGGTCCAGCCCAGGAGAATGTGATTCTGTAGATTTGGCAGTAGGGGCCCAAGTACCTATGTTTTCTAAACATCTGGGCAGGTTACTCTCTGATGTACATACACAGACAGACATACAGGTGAGAATCACTGGGCTGTCCCATGAGACTGATAAATGCAAAACGTGCAATGTCTATTGCACAATTTCTATGGACCTGGCCCTGTGCCAGATGCTTTTTAGGTAATCTCTACACCCAACGTGAGGCTCCAACTCATGACCCTGAGATCAAGAGTTGGATGGTCTACTGACTGAGCTAGCCAGGTGTCCTCTATTATTTTATGTTTATAACAAATCACTGAATGAGATATCCTTAGCACTTTACAGATGGAGAAATTCATGCTGATAGAAGTTAACTAAAGTATCCAAAGTGACAGCTTATAAGTGGCGAGACCTAGATTCCAAGCCAGATATGCCTTTCCCCACCAATCTGCTCTTAACCATGATGCTCTGTCACATATCATGGGACATAATATTGCTGGGAAAATACCTAATGCCAGGGTCACTGATCCACAGGTGAAGAAGGACTGCAGAAATGAGCAGAATGGGCCAAATACAAACTGGGGTGAAACAGAGGCCACGTGCCCCTCTAAAGGGCTCTGGGTTTTGATTTTTGATGGCTATTTTGAATGTTTTAAGAGTAACTATACAGAGCAACTGGAAGTCTCAAGTGTTGCTATGGGGATGCGAAATGGGTCAGCCACTTTGGAAAGGGTTCTTACAAAATTAAACATATACTCACCATATGACTCAGAAATCCTACCCCTAGGTATTTACCCAAGGGAAATAAAAACCTCTGCCCACAAGAAGATGTGTACATAAATGTTCATAGTGCCATATTTATATATGTTCCAACCTGGGAGCAGCTTACGCCTTCACAAACTGGTGAATGGATAGATAAATTACGGTGAATCCCTATTGCGGTATATACTAGGCAATTAAAAGGAATGAAATACTAATACACACAATGACACAGGTTGAGTTTCAAAAGCTCTATACTAGGCGGGAGAAGTTATACACAAAAGACAAAATACTGTATAATTCCATTTACATGAAATTCTAGAAAAGGCAAAATTCTAGTGTCAGAAAGCAGATCAGTGGCTGCCCGTGATGGGCAACAGAGAGGGGAACTGAGAGCTAAGGGCCCGGAGGGAACTTTCTAGAGGAAGAGCACTGCTGTGTCCTAATGTGTTGTGCAGGTTACACAATTGCATACCATGACCAGAACGCCTCAAATTCTATACTTAAAATGTGTCAATTCTACTATATGTGAGTAATACCTAATACCTCAATTAAAAAACAAAACAAAACAAAACTGCCAAGAAAAAAAGAAGCAAAGGAAAAAGTTCTACAGGTCACTTATGGCCTGTAGCTTGCAGTTTTCAACCTCTGGTCTTAGTAGAGAGATTCCGTTTTAGATTCCTGAGGAAACACAACAGATGACATGAAGCCATCCATCATCGTCCCAGAGGCTGGGCTCAGGGAAAATGGTGAAGCTTGTGTTCATCCCCTTCCTCCATTTCTCCTCCTCCAGCACGTGCAAAACGTTTCCATGCTGCCCCCTGGCTGTTCAGCACCTCCTACCACAGCGCCTGGCTCACATCTGGGGCGGCTCTAAAAGCACCCTGCCCTTCAGCCCTTCAGCCCTCCTCCCAAACTCTCTGACTTGGAGGCTTGTCCTCAGTGCTCTGTGCAAGGCAGAGGCAAAACCTGGCCAACATGTCACCAATAGGTGCTACGATCAACACTGATTAATTCACCACGTAGGTACGGGCATTTGACAAAGCCGATGCAGAAATCCTAAGCTGAATGCGGTTCTTTCTTGTTAGTCAGTTAGGGAATGCTTTGGGAAAAGGAGGCTATTTCTGGAACCCTCCACATGTATCTCCACCACAGAGTGGCCTGCCCGTTTGTTTATACATATGCTTTGTCACCAATATTATCATGAAATACCTTTAAATGAATATATGCGAGAGGTCTGTGTGGATAGTCTAGAAGTTATACGCGACGATCATACACAATTATCAAAACTCACAGTGCTCATAAATATCAGGGTGAGGAACTCTAAGACACAGTGGAGTGAGTCCTTCTGTTTGCTGAAAAACCACTGAATGCCAACCGTAGGCTGCTAGGCTTTCTCGAACCTCTGTGAATATCCTAACAACTTGATTAAAAACGAGAAGGTGACAATAACAATCAAACTGACTACAGTAACACAAGCTATCATGTTAAATTAAAAAGAAAAAGACAGAGGAACTTAAAATTTGTATTAATGCCACACAAAGGAATATGTTAACATATGAATAAATACTAAAAAAAAAGGAAGAAAAGATTATTGTGGGTGTGTTGGGTTATGAGTCATTTTTCTCCCTTTTCTGTTTAAAAATGTTTCTTTTGGGGCGCCTGTGTGACTCAGTTGGTTGAGTGTCCAACTCTTGATCTTGGCTCAGGTCATGATCTCTGGGTCATGAGATAGAGCCCCACACTGGGCTCTGCACAGACAGCACGGAGCCTGTTTAGGATTCTCTCGCCCTCTCTCTGCACCTCCCGCACTTGTGCGCGTGCTCACGCATGCATGCTCTCTCTCTCTCTCTCTCTCTCTCTCTGTTAAAATTAATAAATAAACTTAAAAAAATGTTGTTTGCCTTTGCTTTGATAATGCTATTGGTGTAATAAACACAAACCAGAAGAAGAAAAAGAAATCACTGGATCACAGCCAATGCCGGGTGCCGAGCTGTCACCCATGAGTTAATGTCTGTGTTGACTGTTCACACTTCTTTCTCCTTATAAATTTGAGGGCTGAGGGATTTTGGTAGTAAAACCATCCCAGTTACATGGAAATATTTTATCCACCCGTTAGTCATGCTGATGACGACACCCTCTTCTTTCAAGGCTGGCTGGTAAGCATCTCCATTTGCAAGTGGAAATACTAAAATCCAGAGAACTTGATTAATAAGGCAGGCATGTACCTAGAAGGAACCCCAGTGCCCGAGATGACTTTTACTTGGAAAAAAAATTTTTAATGATATTTTGACAAGACACGTGGTTAGTACCTTTTTCCCCAAAGCAAAACTGGATTAAACATTTCAAGTCCTATTAAAGCAAAATTATTGCTTTAAAAGCAACCAAGCAAGCAAACAAATGATAAACAGTTGTACCATGGCCAGGCCAGTTTCAGTCAATGTTGTGAAGTTTGATTTCAGCCCTTCCAGACTCTGATATGTAACCTCCCCAAATCCTCCAGGATCCAACTCTGCTCCGTCCCTGTACCAACCTAGTCCCAGGGAAGAATCGGATTACGTCACACACAGAGCTCAGAGAATGGGTTACACTGCTGCCCATTCAGCATCTGAAGAGACAACCAAGCCTAAAGGTTAAGAGAACACGGTCCGTAGAGGAGGTTTGGGGGCACTGGCTCAGGATGG
This sequence comes from Crocuta crocuta, assembly GCF_008692635.1. Lineage (NCBI taxonomy): Eukaryota > Metazoa > Chordata > Mammalia > Carnivora > Hyaenidae > Crocuta > Crocuta crocuta. The sequence continues at coordinate 8,630,790 of NW_027532585.1, forward strand.
TGTTTTTGATGGCATGGGACTCCTATAGAAGAATTTTACCTTTAGGTGGAGGTCTATTCTGCATATACACATAGCCACCTGTACTTTTAACACCTTTCAGAATCCTTAGGAAAACATGGAGAGTAGGCATGTACAGGAGGAAATAAGAATTCATGAGACAAAACTTATCAATAGGCTACATGACAACTATGGAAAAGAATGCGGCTTTTTAAGAAGGTTCGTCCTGCCTAGAACACATAGTAGGTGTTCAATAAGGAAGAATGCTAGAGAAAAAAAGGTGCACCATAAGTTTTCAGGCCATTGTGATTTTTCCAAGCTTTTATCTCCCCAGTGGAGGGTAAAGACGGGAAGTAGGTGGCAGTTGGGCATGACTGCAAATGTGTTGTGAGATGACCCACATTCTACTGGTGAAAGGGGAACACTATGAAAGGCAAAAGTCATAAAGTTGACAATAAAGAGCTAATTTGAATTATCTGCCATGGCTGCCTTGCAAGATGCGACCGCCCTATTCATGCTGTTTCCTTAGCCTGGAATCCCTTTTAACTGTGTCTGGACAAATGTCACCCTCCTTCAAGGGCCATTCCAAATGCCATGTCATCCATGAAATTCACCCCAATTCCCCCAAGCTGCCAATAATCTCCAGATTCTGGGAACTGTGCACTAATTCTTTGATCACCAAACATCTTGAGTGAGCACTTCTGTCCTCCTTCCCTCTTTCTGATTAGGGTATGAGTTTTCTGAAGGCAAGAGTAATCTCGATACATCCCTCTACAACCAGGAAAGTTCTTTTCATGTACTTGTGGAGTGAAATACCATTTTCCTAATAAATGGTTCCCAGGATAGGAGCATTAATAGGGGATATCAGTTCCTGTAGGTAAGTAGTTTTTATCGTTGGAGATTAGACTTTTCCCCAAGAGGGACAGAGAAGGGAAATGAGGAGTAAGGGAATGTGTGAGGATGCCTGGCCTACATTAGACAGGCTTGTGTGAGGCTCTCATGATGCCAAGCACAGGCAAACAGGCCTTGTCTTCAAGATGCACGAGTAGATGCCATCAGTGAATAGAGATGCCACGGTGGACTTTCCCAGGCAGTACTTGGAATGACCCCCTAAATCATGCCTCACTATATTACCGAGAGGGATACTTAAACCTCAAAGAAGATTCATCTAAAGAAACTGGCACGTGGGATTTCATTTTCCCTAAGGCTTCCATGCCTTGTGTCAGTAAATCATCAATAATTAAATAGCAACAGTTAAAACAAGACCACCCAGGCATACAGGCCCAAGGGTTGAGCTATAGAAATGGTTTGTATGGTTCCCTTATCTAGGACAGTTTTAAAGGTCACTCACAGTTTCCAGTCTAAAATGGTGCCTGGTTGATGGCTCCTGATGTTGCATCTATCAAAGTACCCAGTAAATTGGAATGGAAAAATACAAGATGATGATAATTTACAACACCGAAACTGACATCACAAATTGCCGGAGCCTGGAAGGATTTTCCACCACTATTAAACAAAAAAATGAATTGGGCTGCAAAGTGTAAGCAGTAGTCCACCCTCCACAAAGTCTGGTACTAGGTTAAAAATGCAATGTCTAGGGGCGCCTGGGTGGCTTAGTCGGTTAAGCGTCCGACTTTCACTTAGGTCATGTACTCGCGGTTCGTGGGTTCGAGCCCCGCATCGGGCTCTGTGCTGACTGCCAGCTCAGAGCCTGGAGCCTGTTTCAGTCTGTGATTCCCTCTCTCTCTGACCCTCCCCTGCTCACGCTCTCTCTCTCTCTCTCCTAGAAATAAATAAACAAAACAAAACAAAACAAAATAAAAATGCAATGTCTGTAACAAGTAGAAACCCAGCAGCTGTCTCTCTTATGAGCTGATGCTGCAATTTGGGCTGCTGTATTCATTCCTCTTTCTCCATGCTCTGCATCTTATTTCTCTTCTACAACCAGTAAGAAACTAGAGTTCCCAGGAAAACAATAAATCAACACTGAATAGCAGTAGGAAAGGGATGGTGTAAGGCACCGAACCCTGGGCAGTGTGGTCTTCCTAAGTGCAATGTGCCTGTGTCGGGTGTTTGGAGGAGATCAGAGTTGAATATCCACATGCCAGACATGTTTCATGCCAGAGTCATGGAGTTGGGAAAGGAGAATTCCCATTTCATTCCCATAAAGACAGTCTGGAGACAAAGGACTATCTCTGGACAGAGCTGTGCATATAAAGTTGCCATCCATTTGCAGATCCAAGAAAAGGTTTTAAAAAGCAACTGAACTGTACAAAAACTCAAAACAACATGAGGACAATGGAAAAAAGATCCTACAGAACAAGGGAAAGGAAATGAGACCTTAATATTCAGAAGGATGTGATTCTTCATATACATCCAAATCAGATACTTATCCTGAAAAAGTTACTTGAAGAAATAACCCAGCTGACTACAAAATTAGATCAAGGACAGCAAAGTCACAAATGAGATAAACGTTTTTTCTCTTCAAGGATGCTACCCCAAGAAATTAATACAATCTGTGAACGCAGACACATAGTATCAGTGGATAGCATGAGTTGGAAAACACCTACATGTTTGGAGCGCCTGGGTGGCTCAGTAGGTTAAGCATCCAACTCCTGATTTTAGCTCAAGTTCATCTCATGGTTCAGGAGTCTGAGTTTCACATTGGGCTTTGTGTGCAGAGCCTGCTTGGGAATCTCTCTCTGCCCCTCCACTATTCTCTCACTCTCTCACAAAATAAAGAAATAAACTTTAAAAAAAGTTTGAAAATCTTAAAAAAAGAAAAAACCTCCATGTTTAACATAAAGGAAATAATCTTATGAGAGAATATATTAAAACAGCTATAAATAAGAATTAGAGTTTTTTATGGTATGGAAAAAGCTTTTAATAGAATCTTAATGTATAGAGTGGGATCTAAAATTGTGAATGCTGTATGATCTCAATTACATAAATAAAATACACAGGAAAATACATAGAAAAAGCTTGGAATGAAATATGCCAAAATCAGAGTTGCTATGTTGTACCAGTGTGACTATGGATGACTTCTCCCTATTTCTTGATAAATTTCTTTCTTTACAAAATAAGTGGCTTTAGAAACACTTTTATTATTAGAAAATACTTTTTTTTTAATTAGGAAAAAATATAAATACGTGAAGACAATGTGGAAACAGAAAAATGTGTAAGATAAAATATCAAGTGAGAAAAGCATATAAGATTATATGTAGATCATGACTGAAAGACCACCAAGGAACATCTGTATCAAAGAGGGTGGGTAGTTTGTTTCAAGATAGAGGGACTAAAAATGTTTTTTTCCTTAAAAAAAAATTACCTTTATTATTACTACTTTGTGTTTCATAGCAAAAGTGTAATTAAAAAGAGAGCCCTGGGGGGCGCTTGGGTGGCTCAGTAGGTTAAGTGTCTGACTATTGATTTTGGCTCAGGTCATGATCTCAGGGTTCGTGAATTAGAGCTTTGGATCAGGTCTGTGGTGACAGTGCAGAGTCTGCTTGGGATTCTCTCTCTCCTTCTCTCTCTGTCCCTCTCCCGCTTGTGCCCATGTTCTCTACCTCTCTCAAAATAAATAAACAAACTTAAAAAAAAATAAAAAGAGTGCCCCAAATAAAATACGTTAGCCTTATCCTCTGTGGTGGCATTACAGAAAACAAATCTCTAAGACCAGCAACTGCTTTCTAGCCACAGTTTCCCAAAGACCACTCAGGTTCACTTTCATGTTCTAACCAATGACTGTTACTGCAGCTTAAGCTAAGCCTTTGGGGGCACGGCCTCTTTCTGGCTTACACTCTATCGCCAGATAGAATGCTCATGAATATCTGGGGATAAACAAACACATGAAAGAAGAAAAGCCTATTCCACTTTATAGGCACAGTCTTTGGTTAAAAAAAAAAAAGATTCTTTACATTCATTCAGTTTTTATAGCATCTCCAATGTTGAAAACTACAAGGATACTTTGCTTCACGAACACTCATTCATTCATCATAGATTACATGCTCCATGGAAATCCAGTTGGAGCCAAAACCTGGTGCCATATTTTTATTTCTCTTTTTCCATTTCAAAAGAAAAAGCTGTAGTTAATTCTAATTTTCCTGCAGGCAGAAGGAAGGGGAACTTTTTATGTACGTGAAAGAATGGCACCCCCCAGCCACCTGAGGACAGTTCCTCGCAGGAACACCTGTTTGCTCCAATTGAAGCCTGTCCAAATTGAGTCCTGGGGGTCGGGAGCTTGCTCTTCAAATGTCCCACCATTCTACAATATTTATTCCCCACCTGTCTGATGGTCATGATAGCTTGGGAAAGCTCTTTCCTGGCTCCAGCCAGGGAAAGCTGTTTCTTGGCCCTGACATGGCAGAGCTAACAGCAGCTAATGTTCACCCAGAATCTGGTCTGAATCCAGTTGCCCCAGAATTTAAAAATGCCTTTTTTTTTTTTCCCTTTTCATATCCTACCAGCTTAGCAAAAGTTCCTAAGGAGGAAGAGGTAAATAATTTTTCATCTTCTTACCAACGCGTTGCAAAACCAAGTTATACCTTTTCCTCTTTCTCTCTGAAATCTGACTTTTGGCTTTTCCACTCCCTGGTCATATTAAATAACTGCCTAAAACTAAAAATGAAGACTAGTAAGTCATTTTCTCCAATAAGGGAATTATTAAAATCCAGAAGGTAAAATGGAATGAAGACAATCTAAACACATAATTTAACATGTAATTCAGGGAAAGAAAAAGATGCCCACATCAAACTCCAATTATAATAGTGAAATGATGTATTATTTAAAAAATTCTAGCCATGAGAAAACTGTACATTTGAAAAGCTTACATAAAGCCCTCTAAAATAAGAGACCTTTTATCTCCTCCACATCCATGAGCTTGAAATACTTTATCTATGCAATTTCAAGGCACATAAAAACCTCAGTGGATAAATAAAATGTTCTTTTTTCCTTTATATAGAAGCTTTAAAAATTATCCATATAAATAGCTTGGCCTTGAACAAACAGATTAAAAGACCTAACAGGCTATGGTTTCAGATCATGTATACAGAACAGAGAATGGATGCTTTTCTGTACTGGCTGCGCAAGTTTCCTACTAACTAAATTTCCAGAAGCCCATTCGATGAGAAAGGTTTAATTGGAATATATGAAAAAACTCAGCATTTTAAAGTTACACGCTTTATTTTTTTATCAAATAATTAATATGCTACAATAAAAGAGTCACTGTAGTCTGTCAACAGTCTTTGCATCTACTTGTGAAATTGTCAACATGCCACATAATTTCAAAGGTTGTAAAATTTTATAAATATGTGATTTTAGTCAAGTGCATGAAAATCCTCAGTATCTTTCTAAAACTGGGGTGTAACATGTGAAGAGGTTTTTCATGAGCGTCTAGAAACAGGATTGTTTAAGGGCGTCTGGGTGGCTCAGTTGGTTAAGTGTCCGACTTCGGCTCAGTCCATGATCTCAGGGTTTGTGGGTTTCAGCCCTGGGTTGGGCTTTGTGCTGACCACTCGGAGCCTGGAGCCTGCTTTGGATTCTATGTCTCCCTCTCTCTCTGCCCCTTCCCCGCTCATGCTCTGTCTCTTTCTGTCTCTCAAGGATGAATAAATGTTAAAAAAAATTTTTTTTTTAAAAGGAAAGAAACAGGACTGTTTAGGTGATTTCAAGCTTGTCTTATTTGCTTGAAGAAAATCTTAAACTCCAATGCAACTAAAAAAAAATTCTCACTAAGTCTTTGGAGCATAATTACTTTATGAATGAGCACAGTAACAAGTTGTTGGTTAACTTCCTAAGTGCCCTCAACATGCTGGTGGCCAAACAGATCTTTCTAACACCAGCCCTGAACATTCTAATTCTGGTGCTGGGTTACAACCTTAGAGCTGCCATGGAAAGGGAGACAGCAAACCCCACACGTGGGTTGAGAAACAGGCAGTAACGTTCAGCACCGGACACCTGCCACCTCCTCTAAGAAGTCTCCCTGGGATTTCTCCTTTCTGTCACCACCTACTACATTCACCTCTCAGTTACCATATAGCACAAGTTACTATGTATGGTTGTTTCTGAAAGATACTGAACTACCTGCGAGTAGTGTTCTGAGTCTGTTGAATCTCCAATGATAACATATTCCCTTTACACAGTAAACATTAAGTATTTGCTTTTGAAGATGTTCTATTGCTGTTACTGCTAAAATGCTGCTAAGAACATGGCCTCTGTGACTAAAACCAGGACACTGGGCTAAGTTCTGTCCCGTCTGGGTGGAATGACCTTGGGCAAGACTCAACTATGACAGGTGTCAATTATCTATAACATAAGGAGAACAGTGACAATATCAATCCACAGAGCTCTTTCCAAGATTACATTCCATGACCTAATGCATGTGAACGGGTCTTATAAATCATAAGGCCATATATAAACTTTATTTGTTGTGACTGTCTTTAAGGACATATTTTTGATACATGATCTGATTTTCCAAGGAAGACATCCTATAAAGTTTGTTAAATTTTGTGGAAAATTCAAAATACGCACTTCTGGTAGGTCAACACATTTCAAATACGTGAGAAGAGCAAAGTAATTAAGTGGAATTTAGTGAAAGAATTGCACACAGTTCTATTATATTACCATGTATCATTTCTCAATTCTTTGGAATTGGTTGTGGATTCTTGGAAATTTTGTGGAAAATTCCCAGAAAGATACATATACATGCATGTGCAAACAAACATTTTCGAGAACATTCTGGTGGTTCAGAAACTCTGTGAAGTCCACCCCAGGAAAAGGGCTGTTGCCCTGGGGCTTGAGACAGAGAGAATGATTTCATGAAGACTACTTGAGGACTAGACACCTTTCACGGATTTGGGAATTAAAAGGCTGACAGTTTTTTCTTCTTCATCATAAAATCATTAAGGCATCGAAAGTGGAAAGCAGATTCTCTTTTTCCTAGGTAAACTGTAATTTCACAGGAGACTAGAGTGCTGTTTTTAATAAATTCCAAAGCCTTTTCAACCCTCTTTGTAAATTTTTGGTAAAACTTAACATTCTGTCATTTTCTCCATTGATATTCATATTTTAGTTTGAAAGTTCTTTACCTAACTTTGCAAACAAGTCACCAGCTTTTTAAATAGGGCTTTGAGGCTAAAAAAAAAAAAAAAAGGTAAAGTCTCCTCTCATTTCAGCTTCTATCTTGTCCAAAAACGTCAGAGACAATTTAAAATAAAAATAAAAACAAATAAAAAGTAAAAACAACCTCAACTAATACCAGCAAGGTGCCTGGTATTTCCTAAACTTCTGTAGTTTAGGAACTATTTTAATTATACTTTTGGATATGGAATAGATTTCTTTACAGTGTTTTTTTGTTTTGTTTTGTTTTGTTTTGTTCTCCCCTTAAAAGCAAAGACTTCTTTCTTAATACCTAGATGACAAGGTCTTAGGATGTACACAGTTGTTTCTTATTATGGCTTCCCTGGAAAACATTTCTGGGAAAGCACAATTCCCAGCCACTTACTTTGTTTACAACGGACAAAACTGCTTGTGTGGTATAAATAGGAGTCTGTCCTTAAATGTTGTTGAAAAATAAAATGGAACCATGAAAAGGAGCCATTTCCTGCCTCAAAGGTGGCTTAAAAAAATTCTTAGCTACTTTAGGAACAGCACCAAAGCATAAATAATAATTATCAATCACCACACATAAAAAGACAANGGAGGGGGGCGGGGAGAGAGAAAGAAAGAAAACAACAACAAGCTACATATTCCAGAGATGCCCTCAGAATTGTCAGCATTAGAAGGTTTTCTTATCCCGCAAGATTATGAAACCCCTTTTTGTCCTCTCGCATTTGTGATGTATATCTATAACTCGTTCTTGTTTGTGCAGATAAGCCTTGCCTTGTCTCCCTAACTGCACTTTCAAAAGAAGCTTCACAGTTGTTTGACTTTTGATCTGGGTAGCTGCTGGCTCGACCACCTGCACTGTGCATGAGCTGCTACTGAGCTGGCTTTGTCCCATCTTCCAACACAGCGAGCCTTTTAAAAGTGGTGTGTGAATACACTAATTTACAATGTGAGCGTTCAAACAAAAAAATATGGTGGCGGTGGCGGCGGCGGTGGTGGCGGTGGCGTGGTGGCAGCAGGGGCAGCAAGCAGAAGGGGGAGATTTGTGAGGGGAGAAGCCCGGACACTCGCTTTATAAAGTTCAGATATTGTTCGCTGCCTCTGGCATTTAATGAAACAGATGGCCAAAGGCCTCCCTCAACTCACAATGGAGCAGACAGTGGTGTAATGGTGTGGGGGCCTGGAATTGTAAAATGCTGTTTGGTGATGGTATATGTTAATAAATAGCCATTTACAAGGGGGGCCGAGGGCTCCATTACTTGTTTATAAGGAAGGCCTAGGGCTCCTTGCTTCGAGTTAACAGCTCAAGGCTGCGTTCAAAGAAGGCATTGATGGTGAAGGTGAAGTGTGGCCTTCATATTCTACATAGTGCTAAAGAATGGCTGTGTGTATCCCGGGGGAAAAAAGGAAAAATCATAAAAGAAAAGTAATTCAAGAATTAGGTCAAATTGTGGCTCACAACCAAGGAAAATACAAGATGCTTTTCTATTGTGATTAAATAACAGACAGAAATATTCTGTTATTGTGACGTTGCTTATTTTATCTTCGAAGGAGCATGTGTGCCTTGTCACCAAAGCGCAACAGATAGAAACCTGCAGGGTTCACCCCCGTGAACCTAGCAACCGTGAAACTGTTCTTAGCCATTGTTCCAAAGGTCATTCACCAATCGGGCCTGTGCCAGGGTAATGTGACCCTGGGCTAAATGTGATGAGGCTCCTGCCTGCGAGTAGCTTACAGTCCAGTCCTGAGGACCCTGATGAGACCTCGATCTACAGAAACTCATTCTGTAGATGAGAATTCCCTTTAAGGGAATTCCCTTTAAGGCGGGGATGTACCTGGGAGCTGTCACCCCCTCCCCAACACCACTCCTTCCAGAGCCCGTCTCTGTGGCAGGAAAGGTTATGCTTGACTTCAACTCAACGTTACTGTCACCGTATAAAACACTGTGAATCCTTTGATAGCACTTTCTGCTTTGCTTTCAGAGAGGACATTTCCCACCTGCCTGGATATTTGTACAGGAGTTTGTATAGGAGTTTGTTGAAAGTCTATGCTTAGGCGGTACTAACATGATTCTGTGGCTTCATTTCTCTTTTGCTTGGATTTCCTTCCCTATTTGTTCTAGCTGGTTGCACAATGCGGTGGGGAGCTATGTAAAATTCTTCGAGGGAGGAGGTAGGGGGTAAAAAAAGGTCTAGGAGAAAATTAAGATGTGTAAGACATATAACTACGATAGACACAATGCAAAGCAGAAGATGTTAATGCCTTGTAGAAAGAATAAACGACTGTGAAGAATCAGAGCCAACACAGATCATTTTCGGCTGAGACTGACAAAGGCTTGATGGACAGAGCGGTATTCCAGGTGAGATACAGAGGACAGATAAAAGTTTATCTAGAACATTTTGAAGATACTATCTGTTGTTTTTGCCTACCCGGTATCTATTCCCCTTTCTAGTAAAAGTTCCTGAATTTTTCTGAGGAAACTATGCTTTGTCTGTTCTCAGACCGAGTGCCCACCCCCTGCGTGAGGTCTCATGTCTAAAACGACAAATCATAGATTCATGGGATTTTTACCCATCCAGAGCAAAACCAGAACCAGTAAGATTCCATGCTGCGACTTCTATTGGGACTGTTGGGGGAAAGTGGCTACATTCAATGGGTGTCGCTGAGAGGCCTGGCAAAACCTGTCTCCACAAGGAGAGAGCCCTGCACAAGAGAGCCGGGCTGAGAGATGGAGAGAGCAAGACCCAGTCCCAACACTGCTATCAGAACCTTAGATTCCACTGTGTCTGAAGTTGCTTCTGCCCTTGAACTATTTAGTTATATGTGGCATATGTTTCCTCTTTGTGGCTTATAGCTAGTTTGATCTGGGTTTCTGTCACTTTCATCCAGAAGATTCCTGACTGTAATAGGTGGGAGAAGGAGGCTGTTCAGGTAGAAGCGACAGAGAAAGCAAAGGTATGGGATTGGTGAACAACTGGTTAGGGCTAGCTTTGGAGATGGGAGGTAATTAACTGCAGTAGAGGCAGGGGTCTATGCAACAGGAGTAAAAGAAAAGGAAGCTAGAATGTTCACTGAAAGACCTTCGGGGTTAGACGAAGGAGGACACGGGTCAGCAGGCAGTGGGGAACCACAGGCGGTTTCTAAGCACAAAGGAAATGGTACTAGTTTTGCAGTCTGGCAGATAAACTGGCCGATAGTAGTTGGAAGAACCTAAGAAGGGAGGAAGAGACAGAGACACCGACCAGGAGGCTTCCTTCTTCAAATAGTCCAAAGAGAGGGAAGGACTGAGCGTGGAGAGGATCCCTCTGCTCGGAGCAGTACTCCAGCGCTCTGGGGTGGTCCAAGGAGCACTGCCCCGTGAGGGTCACGTTGTGGGGGGTGGGGGAGCACCAGTACGGAAACAGGCATAGTGTTATTTTTTATTATTACTCAGTTTTAATTTTATAATTATTATTTGGGAAGTCTGGCAGTAGAAGAAGGATAAGCTAAACATCCATTTGAAATTCAGTGACCTGAAATAACTACTAATTATCACGTTGATTTTAGAGTTTGCCCTCTGGCATTTTTTTTTTTTTTAGCAATGATGGTGATGATAATAAACATTTTAGCATTTACTGAGCCCTTACTATGTAACAGACACTGTTGTGTGTACTTTACACGCATTGGCTCGTTTAACGCGCATAACAATTTGTGAGATAGGAATTGTTGTCTTCCTTCTTTTACAGAGGGGGACACTGAGTGAGGAATAGAGAGTGGATTCTTGCCAAAGTTCATAGTTAGACAGTGGCAGAGCCAGTGTGGCTGCAGAGCCTACCTCTTATCCACTGAATTGCATTTTGAATGAATTAAATAAAACTGGGTTGCTTTCTCCAATGGGGGTAAGGCCCCAGAGATAGAAGGTTAGATATAAAATAATTTTCCTCACAGTGATACTTGCAGAACACTGGAGGTAAGGGAGGTTATAGATTCATCTCTAGCTAAGGCCCTACCACCTGTGATCAAAAATAAAACGATCTTAAAGGACTCCTCAAAAACACACCCCCTTGGATGCCATTGATACACAACAGCTTTCATGTCTATGAAGACCAGACCCATCTTAGCTAGTGGGAGCTGGTGGGATTGGTTCATTGCTTTCTGCTCATCCAGAAAGACTGTCTGACGATCTGTGAGGCACAGTCAGAAAAAACAGACACTGGGGGTAGACCACTTATATATAGCCGAATGACATCTCATAACAATTGCTTATTTCTTAAAATGCCAATAATAATATCTGTCTTCTAGAGATGTCACGAAGATGAAATAAGATAATATGTACTGCTTAGAATAGCGCCTGCGACCTATGACATATTAGTGAGCAGATATGTAGCAGTGTTTTTGTTATTAAAAGACACAGTAGAGTGTAGAATAATGGATCTTAAAATTCTGAGTTTACCTGAACAGTAAAATGTGGGGGGAAGGGGAGAAGGTGGGGAGACTGACGCAGGATTGCCAATGTTTCATACCTTCAACTATCTATTTTTCTATTGGCTCTTAAAAATCAATCTTTAAATGAGGAGATTGTTCACACCACAACTCTTCTTCACAGAAGAAATGGAATTATAACACAGATAGCATCTGACAGTAACAATCTGTATAATAATTCATCAGTTGGTACTCTTCCTATCTCAGCACTAAGTAGTGAAAACTGGCTTAGGAGCGAGCCGAGTTCATACCCCAGTTCGGGGCCTCTATGTGCACTTGACTATGGGTAGTTTACTAAGCATAGGTATTTTCATCTGGAAAGTGAGGATATGATGCTTCCTCCACAGGATTCTTAGGGATTAAATCAGAGAATGTGGGCAAAGTGTGGTTAGGGCTGGGCACACTCAGAGCAGCTGGCAGAGCTATCACTGATGCTGCATTTAAATGTCTGACATGGGATCAAATGTCTATGTTTAGAGCTGAGAGATTGTTATTAAAGAGAAACATATAAAGAAATCCAATGCTGGTAAAAGCAGCATCAGGGCCCCTGGGTGGCTCAGTCAGTTAAGTGTCCGGGTTCGGCTCAGGCCATGATCTCATGGTTCGTGGGTTCGAGCCCCGCATCGGGCTCTGTGCGGACAGCCAGCTCAGAGCCTGGAGCCTGTTTCGGATTCTGTGTCTCCCTCTCTCTCTGATCCTCCCCTGCTCAAGCTGTCTCTCAGTATCAGAAATAAATAAAACATTAAAAAAAAAAAAAGCATCATCCACATCAGCCTTGAAGAGGTCACAGGACAAAGGCAATGAGTCACGTGGATCGTAATAGATGTACTCACACAAAAAGGACCATTTTGTTTTTTTAAATTTGCTCTGTGGCATCGTTCCATCCTCAGATCCTAAATCTGTTAAGTGTAAAGGATCTGTAGCAAATTCATCATTTTATTCTTGAAATAAGCACTTGATTAAAAGCTGAAGAATATCTTAGAGGCTAGGATATCACTATACTAATTTCAGGTCAGGGCCTGTGTTCAACACTAGGAAAAACAGGCCAAGAAAGGCCAATAACTGGGATAAAATTGAAAAAAAGAAAAAAAAAAAACCAAGCAAAGTGAAAGATACTGCAAGGGAAGACACACTTTTCAGAGCAGAAAAATTAAGTAAATTCTCAAGGACATCTTTCCTACTAGTCCTGAAAACTCTCTACTGTTGAATTTTAAGACATTGTAAAAGAATAATTAAAACACAACAAAATATTTCCTGAGTAAAATGAGGGAGGAGGGGAACATGAATTTTTAAGGAAGATTAAAAAATGCCTAATGGTAGCATATTTCTTTAAGAATAACTTTGTTTACTAAAAAATGTATTTTTTTTAAACATCTTGCGTTGGTATTTCTGGTAGACTTAACCCTTACGGATCATTTTGACAGTACATTTAAGTTTTCCAGGTGTTTTACCTGTCATTCTACCAAAGCAACAAAATCATGTTTAAAATGGAACTGTGACAGCAATAGTAGGTGACAATACTCCCCAGACTGGCTCCAAAGTAGTTCTAACAAAAAATTCATGTATTAAATAATGACACATGAATAGTGCTGGCTAGGCCAACAGCATTTAATTCTACGGGGTTCGTGTATCCTATAGATTATTTACAAAAGGCCTCTCATCAGCAGCTACATACTTTAACAAGTTACTACATGCCTTCTAGAAGAATAAGCAAGAATTCACTGTTTGAAGGAAACATTCTTTTTATGTTTTAAATTCAAAAATTAAAAAAAAACATTAGAATGGTAGGGGCAAACACAGGTAGTGTGTGGGAGTGAGGGAATTATTTGGTATTAAGGTAATCATATGGAAAAAGATGTTTAAAAAATATTACATATGCCATTTCTTTTTGTAAGCCTTTTGCCAGCCAACAGAAATTTGTAACGTGTCTTCCAAATTTATGTCAAAGGAGATCTCAAATTATAAGTGTTGTATTCTCAAGATACTTTTAGAAACAAATATACTATTACTGATGAATTGTTCACTCTTCAGAGGTAAGAAAAAAAAATAATCATGATGTCTTTTGGTTTCTGACTGCAGATCTCAAAAACATATATTTTTATTTTCACTGATCGCCCACTCTGTTTGCTCTTTGACTTCCTAGTCAAATGTACAGGAAATAATACACACACAAATGTGCAGATACATGCAAATTTATGAAGTGCTCTTCATGTAAGCCTCTCAGTGTTATTTGTGACACCTTAAGACAACCCACGTTGCAATAATCACATTGTGTGAGAGTCAATGAAAAATTCATTTCTTCGGCTCCAGTCACCACATGAATGGCCATTTGTTTCATGACCATTTTCGTTATTATCTGAATAGCACTTTATTTAAAACTCTGTCTATAGAGTCAGGAAATGAGCAGTTTGTCCCTAGCTAGCTCTCCATCTTCTGTCAAGACAGAAGAAAAATTACTTTCCAGGAAATCAGCCATATCTGTGTTCTGATGTCAAGTTTCACTGTTATAATTTTGAATGGACCAATTTTCTCCTTGGCTTTCTCCCTTTTGGTAACATAGTAAAATTACAGGAAGAACAATTTATTTACTTATTTTAGTTGAATCAGCTGCTACTTCACTAAACTAGTTATGCCTCAGTGTTTTTTGCCTGGTTAGTTCCTTTCAAAGCCTGTTTATGATTCTATAAATCTCCTACCTTTCTAAACTTTTGAAACGTACTGGTTTTATAGCTACTTACATGATATTTTCTATTAGTTATTTGTTTTCCTGGCACCCTTTTTAATGACCAGTAAGCATTCACTGGAGTTAAGGAATCCTCCATAGTTTCCTTGAGAAGGAGGTAGCTTTAGGAATTCCCACAGTACATTATAAGCACATATTCTTCAGAAGGACTAAAGGCAAGGATCAAATTGATTTTGTCTAAGGATTCCCCAAGCCTTTGTATCCAGGTGGTGAATTTACTGAGGAAGTGAATAAGCAGAAAAAAGAAAGAAAGGAAGGAAAGAAGAAAGGGAGACAGGAAATAAGGAAACATATATATGCATATATATATATATATATATTTTTTTTTTACCCTCAAGTGATGGTAATAAAACAAAAAGCATGAATGGTGGCGGCTGCCACTTACTCATTTTTATTTCCCTATCTGCCTTTGGTCAGTCTTGCAGATAACCAGGTGGGTTTATATACAGACTTTGAAACTGATGAAACATCAGTCTCACCTGTCTTCACTACAGACTAATCAAAACAAATAAAATGACCCCAATGAGGGGCCATGGCATGATGTTTCCATTCCATATACAGCATTAAAAACAACCTAATTAAAAAAAATTAAAAATAATCAGCAAGCTTTCCTTTAAATAAATTAATTCCCTGGTTTAGTGTATCCATAGAATATTCTCGGTCGTACACAATTTATCACATGCAAATATATAAGCTCGTGGTCTATGGAGGTGAACGCGGATGCTGCACGAGGAGCACGTTCATCCCCTTTACACATCTGTGGAGGAGACAGACAGGCGCGTGGTTCAGTATTACAACTTAAATCAGAAGCAATGGTTGACGCACGACATCGCAATGCAGTTTTAGTAAGAGAATGTGATTTCTCTTCCTGAAATAAAATCTCACCAGTGCCGGAAGGGAATTGTGTGTGGATGGGAGAGGATGTAGCAGAAGAAACCAAACCAGAGAAGGCAATAAAAGACTTTGGGATATAAACGTTGGTCCCATTTCTCTAGAGACTATTTTTCCAGGGAATAATAAAAACAATGAAGTGAAGAAGTTGATAAAATATTTCTGCCTTTCCCCAAGTCCAAAATACATTGTATACCGTCTGGGATAGTAATTAGGAACCAAAGACAACCACCATCTGCATTTGGTTCCCCAGAGACTCAGTGAGGGCCCAGCAGTAAGAGTATCTGGATATCTTGGCTGATACTAGTTGATCAGCCAAGATCAACTAGTTTTTACAAGATCCTAGTTGAATCTTGTAAAAAACACAACACTGATATGCACAGGAGGGCCTCAGAGTCTCCTCGGCTCATCATAGCAAGGTGATGTCCATCTGAAGATTCTTATTTCTATTCATACTCTAGACAGATCCCAAAAGGAGATGAGTCAGTGATAGACTGAGTTCGCCTACACAGAGGACCCCGAGTGGATTTTGGCGGAGTAATTTCCGTCTTATGAAACAGGAGCGTTAGCATGATTGCCCTACAGAAAGCCTAGTCAAAGGTTGCAGAGTGTCTGTGCTTTGCCCTCTCTAAATGACTTGCAAATTTATTCAAACACAATATGAGGAGATGCTTTATTTGTTGAAATAACTGTCTGCAGTGTCCTGCACAAAAGGGTGAGGTACATCAAGCAGAAACATGGACAGAAATACATTGGTTCAGAAACTCATAAATCCTTATTTGAATCTGCCAACCTGAAAGCCACGTAGAGCCCGAAGAAACTATTTTTCCTGAATGCTACATCTGATTAAGCCATACCATTAAATGACAGCTGAACTTTAACATTAATATGATATTATTTAAATAACTGCATGATTTTTTTTACACTAAAAATGATGAATGATTTCTGGACAGCTCAATTGACATAAAGCAGGAGGACTCTTTAATGAGATTTGACAAAATGGAGACATATGCAGAATATTCGTTACAGCTCACATCGCAGGGGCCCTCCCAGGGAAGAAATAGAGGACTTTTTTCTTTTTTTTTTCTTTTTTATTGTCTATAGGCACTGAACCCTTCCTTTCAATTGCCACTTCTCTGTGGGTTTTGAGTTTTTCTAGGTCATTTACATATTACTCTTAAGCAGAGGATTCGGTGGCTTATGGTTCTGAATTAGAACTGGGCCTGCAGGAAAATCAGGGGTCTGTGGAGTTAGGTCAATGTTGGTTTGGAGTGTCCCAGGAACTTCGGACTTGTGACCTATCAGCCTGATGGAAACCAAGCAACAATACCCTTGACTGGGTCTTATGCCGTCCATCATGAACACAGCAAACATACTTCTAGCAAAATCTTATATAGAGATACACGCTCAGAAAAGACTTTCCTTTCTCTAAAATAGTTGTCTCTATAGTATCAATGCTAAAGGACTTCTTCAAAATTCCAATTAAGCTATTCTAGAGCGGTTCTCAACATTTCTCATTCACACTGCTAGCTACAGTTCCAAACTGAAGGCTATGCTAGATGATAACCGTGTTTGGTAGATTCCGAATATAAGATAATGTCATGCTAAATATACTTAAGTAAAAAATGGCTCTGACTTTCCAAACAATGAAAACATTTCTCACTTCCCTCCCCAAAAACATAGAATATTACCCACATTCATTAATTTATTTTCTCATACTCTCCTGAATGTTTTCCATCAGTCAAAGGTTAGTTACACGTATAAAACATTAACATCCGTTCGCTCACACACGTGAATTCATATTATTCAGATAATCTTTAAAGTGTAAAAATCATCTTTAAGTCTACATAAAATCGAAATATTTCCCCAAACAGCGTTTCTTAAAAAAAGAAACAAAAACAAAGCAACAGGGAGAGAGCAAAGGTACCGAGTGTGATCCTGATAGCGGCAGGCCTACATTCCTTCTATGGGAAGGAGGCTATCGAAATAGAAAATAAAATCAGTCTGCTCCTGCCACGGGGACTTCCTCAGGCTATGAAAAAGTACTTCATGTCTAACCCTAATTTTTTCCATAGCTTGAGGTAACCCCCCTAGCTCAAACCTTCTCTCTAATCTAAGTTACTCAGTATGTGTCCCTGTCCAAACAAGAGTTAATATCAGCGCTCTGTCATTTCAAAAGGGTCTTGACACAGGGTACTAAGAGCAGAGGCTCACATGCCTGGAAACTGCCCAGTTGCAACTAGATGAAAAACACAGTTTCAAAAAAGGGAGAGAGAGGAAGATAGGTCCCTACCTTGCTCTTACCTTCGCAACATCCCCGTCAGAACCCTGGAGCTTTTCCCCAAGTTAGCATCTGTTTCTCGAAGCTACAAGGAGAAAAGCAGCATTAAGACAAGACAAAGCAAGACTTTGTGCAACTGAAAGTGCACTGGCAAGCAGTGGTTTTTTCATGGATGAAAATCCCATTAATAAAAAAGTACTTAAATGCACTAAAATACATCTTGATACCTACACAATCTGAGAATTCTTAGATTTAGAAAATTACATGTTATAGAAGATCCCAGGAGCTTTAAACTGGATATTTGAACTGGCTATAAAAGCAAATGTCTTGGAGGCTGACAAAGCTGAATATACATCTGGTAATTAAAATATAATTTTGAATGTATGAAGTCCTAGAAATACAAACGGAAATGAAATGAACTAAGTGAAGATGAGATATCATTATTTTTACAGCTTTTACTGACATACTCCAAAATCTCCCTCATGACCTTCTCAGTTATAGAGCTAAATAAAATATCTACATGGGGGCATGCTGGGATGGGGAAAGAAAGAGTCAGCGTATTCTTTCTCCATTGCACACTCTTTTTTTCTTCTCCTTTTACTCAACATTCCTCCTTTTTTTTTTTATATACCCTTGCCATTTTTATACACACTTACATCTATGTCATTGTTACTGTCTATGCATGTGCCTTTTGTGTTAGGTCTCATTATTTACTGAACTTCTGAAAAAACAGTATCACTTCTACTTACTCGTTCACGTGCTCGCTGTATCTTTTCTCTGTCGTGACTGAGGTTTTCCAACATCTCCTGGCCAATTTGCTCTATGGAAAAGGAAAGTTAAGTGAGGAAAGGCGACTTTGTGTATAAACGGGAACAACCCCTAGAAGTACCAAAATGGCGGCGGGTGCAGAGTTAATGTTCAATAACTGTACCTTACATGCTGGATGCATAGTTCAATCTGTGTACTTGAAAAATATTTAGGAAGTATTTAATAAATTTACCTGTATATCTCAGGTATGATTAGATGGGATTTGCAATTCAACCTATAGAACATAACCAATGAGGTGGTGACAACTGAGGTGATGACTTGCAGAAGGCCACCTCGGCATGTTTGTTATTCACCAAGGTGGAGATCCCAGGATTGGTGGTCTTCCTGTTATTTTATCAACATGGAATCTAGTCTTTGGTTTTGCAGGCTATAACTAATGTTAATGATTCTACTCTACCTCCTCTGCTTTATTAGTGCACTGCTTTGCATATGTAAGTGAAACTCCGTTTAGAACAATTTTGATTTTAATGTATTCGCCCCACATGCACAGTCCTTGTTCTCTCAGCTACTTCAGCTTAGTGGCAGTGGAACTCTCTCCAGGCTTTGGCTCTCTTGGAGCAAGGGCTCCTTTAGTGCATTCTTGCTGCTGTGGATACCTGAGTCAGGATGGGGTGCATTTCACACATGGTTGAGGAGGCGTGTGAAGTTCAAGCTGCCAACAGAACTCCCATTTATACAGGAATAGGCAGGTTAGAACATTCATTAAAAAGCACGCTGCTGAGTTCCAATGAGGTTTTCCTCTGCCATGACCATCCCATTTGGTTGGCACTGGTTGGTCTCCCCCTTTAACAAGACTGTAGTATGTCTTCATTCGACAAATATGCAGCTGCCTTGAATACTTTTTTTTTCTCAGACTCATTCTCCATCACCTGGGAGGTACCTTATTCTATAACAGAAAAATGACAACTCTGACTTCCTTGTAATGCTGGCAACCCATCTGACTACCACATTCTGACTATCACATACCAACATCTCCTTTTTTTCCTTTTCTCCGTCTCTTCTCTTTACCCATAACCAATAACAACAGTTATCTCTGGCTTATCGATTTGTTGAGACACTCAACCAGAATCTATTATAATGATAGCAAATCACTTAATAAAATCACTAGGAAATCACCACGGTAGTTATTTGGCTCAGGTATGTACACTAGCAAACTTTTTAGAGGGACATCCTGAAAGACTGTGGAGCAGTGGTTAGACCATACTGAGCTCAGACTAGGAACTCACACTGCTTGAGCCTAATCCCCAGGGCTGACCTTGCATATGTTACCATTGTGCTTTAGTTCTTCATCTCTAAAATGGAAGGAAAACCATTCTATGTCAAGGGGCTGTGGCAAAGGTTGAATAATTCAGCTAAAATATTTAATATAGTGACTGGCCTGTAATAATAAGCATTTGCTGAATGATGATGATTAATATAAAAAAAAAACAATGGACTGTTATGACCTGAGCCCCGTCCAATCCTAGGTCTGCCACAAACCACTTCAATTGGGTATCACAAGATAAAAGGTCTGTCCTATTCTTTCTCAAAATTGTTGCTGCAATAGTCAATGAAATTAACCTAAGTAAAAATGTTTTGAAAGCCACAGGATACCATACAAATGCATGTCATAGTATAATCCATGAGAATCAATGTACAGTGAAAAATCATAGAGTTCCTACTCTTCGCAAGGTGTAGATTCTGGAGACGTGGCTAGTAGAGGATATTGAGTCCTGCACTCATGAACTTTTGTGTTAAGAGTGAAGATTTGGCAGCTAAAGGGCAAATGCTACATTAGAGTATGTTTTCCTTGGCACATCAGAAAAGGAACTGTATATTCCTTTTTTTTTAATGCTTATTTTGAGAGAGAGAGCATGTGCATGTGCACAAGTGGAGGAGGCAGGGGAGGGGGGAGAGAGAGAGAGAGAGAATGAGAGAGAGAGAATCACAAGCAGGCTCCTCACTGGAAGCACAGAAACCAACTTAGGGCTTGATCTCATGAACTGTGAGATCATGGCCTGACCCAAAATCAAAAAAGTTGATGCTTAACCAACTGAGGCACCTCTGTATATTCCTTTCATGACAGGAAATCCAAGTAATAAAAATGCTTAAATTCAATAGCATAAATATATTTTTGATACCTATACAAACTCTGAAAACTCCAGTATAGTGCCTTCCTAGAAGTATAGTATTTCCTCTCAGATAGGTGTTAGCTTTTCATTGAGGCCATTCAGTTGATACTTAAGGTAAATTGGATCAGATATGTGGCTCCCAGTAGAGGCACCATAAAAGTGGAAGATGATACCAATAATAAAGAAGGAAAAAACAATTAGCTTTTTCTTTTTTTTGCATACAAACCACAATATTCAATTCTGTCATACTATTAAGTGTGACACTGAATTCCTTTAATCAATAGAATTTATCAATTTTAATTCATTTTAACTAAAAATCTCAAAGGTCTATGGGCACCATCAATACCTTAATCATTTCAGCAAAATACAACTTATATCATATTTTCTCCTATCAAGATTAATGGCATTATACAATTTCAAACAAATAGGAAATAGGTTATTATCACTGTGTCTGTCACCAGCATAATGTTTCCAGTAAGTGTTCATTGAAGGAAGCAACAAGCAATTGAAAACAAGTACATGAAAGGAGTAATAAAGTGCACCAAAGTTTTGTGATCTATTCTTGCTCTCACAGCTTCTCAAGTGTGGCCTTGGAAAAGTCAACATCGGGATGTAGGTAACAGATCCACCGTTCTATCAGGTTTGCTAGGGGAAAAATTATTCTGAATGGGTCCATAGTCTCCTACTGAAGGAATCAACAGAGCAAGAGGTAAAGAGCTCAGACCTTATTCAGGAGTTGTTAAATCACCCCCTCAATCTCCTTGTCCCCTGGGAAATATCTCAGCATCCGAAGTCTTAACCAAGCTGGCAAGAGAAGAGATATTGGCAAGAAGGCACACACCCTGGTCTTAATACACAGGTATCATCCATTTGTTGGAAACAGACTTCTGTTCGTCATTTCTTACTTGCTACCTTCAGTTTTATTTATTTACTTTTTAAAAGTTTATTTATTAATTTTGAGAGAGACACAGACAGTGTGAGTGGGGGAGGGACAGAAAGTGAGACAGAGAATCTCGACTCAAGCAGGCTCTCGACTGTTAGCATGGGGCCTGACGCAGGGCTTGAACTCATGAAACTGTGAAGTCATGACCTAAGCCAAAACCAAGAGTTGTGTGCTTAACTAACTGAGCCACCCAGGTGCCCCACTACCTTCAGTTTTAATGCCCCAATAAAGGAAAGTCCAGGCCAAACACGTTAGAAATGCCCACACTTATAAACAAAAGGAAAAGGCAAAGTGATGCATGGTTTCTTCATTATGTGTTCTCCTACCCCAATCAAAGCAAGAAAAATTGGAAAGGATTATTTTTATTTTTAAAAATTTCTTAATTTAAAGATTTTAAAGTTTATTTATTTTGAGAGAGAGAGAGCGCATGAATGAGGGAGAGGGAGAGGGAGAGAGAGAGAGAGACAGGGAGAGAGAGAGAGAGAGAGAGAGAGAGAGAGAGAAAATCCCAAGCAGGATCCTCTACAGAGCCCGCTACAGGGCTTGATGTCATGAACCATGAGATCATGACCTGAGCTGAAATCAAGAATCTGACACTAAACTGGCTGAGCCACCCAGGTGCCTCAGGAAAGGATTATTTTTAAAATAAACTCTCTTGGTCAGAATAGTATTAGACATTTAGGGATTATTTTATTAAAAAATTAGTTACACTGTTAGGTTTACTTTTCTTGAATAATTTGACTGAAGATGTAAGCCATTCACCAGAACTCTAATAAAGAAAGAACACAAGCTCGTAGGTCTAGACCAGTGAAGATCTGATCTTCCTAGTCTAGAGTTCTCAGTCCTTGAAACTTTCCTAGTGCCTTTAGAATGGGAACAACCACGCTTGTGGTTATCTACTGAGATAACTTGAGAAATCATAAATTTTATAAATACCACACCTGTTGACTGTGAGGATGTTCCCGAGAGCAAGTAACAATGGGGAGAATAAAAGAAAATCAAAACGGATGCCATATGCTGGAATTCTAACATATCAATACAAGCACGACGAATGAATTCCTGGAAAGAAAAGTGCCTTCCTGCTCTTCTATCCTGTCCACGGAGGTCCTGGGAATTGTCCTGAGGGCGGCACTCAAGCTTACAAAGTGAGTTTTTGTTTTCATGATTATCCAGAATGAATCATATCCTCGGTCTATGGCTCTTTTTATTGGATTGCAAACTGCAAAATGTGTTTTGGCTAACATTTCCTCTCCTTTTCAATATATCTGGGGTGGGGCTGGGAGACATACACCAGGCATTCTATACTTTCCTGCCCCATAAAGGAAGAGAGAGGCAGGAAACTACAAATCTAGCAAGACACTTCCTGAAAGACTGGTCTGGCATCACAAAAGATAAGACTTCGTTTGAGGAACTTGTACCATGAAAAGCAGCATGACTCTTCATTCAAAATAATAATGCCACCTGAACTCACATAAGACTGGCATGAATGAACTTTAAAAAATCAACCCGCTTCAGATTCTGTGTCTCCCTTTCTCTCTGCTCCTCCTCCGCTCATTCTCTCTCTCTGTCTCCTCTGAAAGATAAATAAATATTTAAAAAAATCATTATTGCACCTATATTTTGGATATGAGCAGATTAAAATATTCTTATATGAAGGCAGAACTGACTGAGGCTCACATCATGTTATACTACATGACTGAAACGGAAAGAGCCTCAAATGTAATTCATCAGAAAATGTTCCACTGTTAAATTCAAAATATTTTTAAAAATTTTAGTCATTATGCTATAGGCAGTACACTCACCAGAAAAAAAAAAATGATCATTTTTCATCACACTTACATGTAACTCTCTTGTAGCAAACTTTATTAAGGATGCTGTTTCCAGCAAATTGTTTTAAAAAGTGAAGACATCCAGTTCAGCCTTCTTTAAAGAACTAAGATGAGGTAGGGTTATTTTCTGCTACTCAAAACTTCATTAGCAATTTTAGTAACAGGTAAAAGGCATCCACAATTATCCAGCTATTGTGAGGAAATGAGGACTTCACTAAAGTGCGGGACTGCACAGAAATACTATAAAAGAGCTATTTTCTGAAGCATGTGTTTCCATATGTACACTGCAGAGCACCAAGCAGACAACTGAAAAACACAGAGTATTATTTCCTAATAACTTGGAGTACTGAATTCTGAACCTGACTTTGGAAATTCTAGCCACCTAGTCTAATCAAAGTAAAAATTTACTGCTTTGGAAGAGCAAAGGAAGTCACACATAGTTTTCCTAGGAGGGAGTAGCTCATGAGGTGGTTGGCATTTAGCACATCTTCTTGGACACCGACCCTGGCATCATGCCCTGAGTGGGTAAGTTATCCTCAGTATTGATGTCACTCAGATATGTATAGTCTTTTAAATTCCTGACACCTGAAAAGGTAAGGAATCTTACCTTACCTTACACGATCTTTCATTATTTGACGATTCAAGACGTGTGGGGAACTTCTGCTTCTAGTTAGGATGTAGAAACATGTAAATGACTCTCACGGAAATAAGACAAACCCAGTCAAACTAGTCACCATTGCTGAGTGGCGAAGTCCAATGTATGCAAGGAAGCTCTGATAGAGTCTGGAGAGAAACAAGCATCTCATATGTGAGTGAAGAACAATGGCAATATTCATACCTGGGGTGAGTGCCTGATTCAAGTACAGGACTGCCAGAGAGAGACTGTTCAGGAATCAAGAAAAATCATTCCAAAATTAGATGAAAATGTAGGTATGCAAGATAGAATGAAACCTAGATGAGCTGTAAACAGAAAAACAAATTGCCTGGTCTGGTAATTCTCCAATCCAAATTTGCCAAGCAAGAGGCAGTAGAGGAGGGACCAGTTTGTAAAAAGGAACATCACATATTCCCACATATTCTTGTGGTGCTTGTATTCTGAGACACTGTCAGAGTTAAGCCCAAATGTGAATCAAAAATATGGGAAACTGTAGACCAGATTACTGTCAGATCAACTGCTGATAATATTGAAACAACAACCACAACCACAACCACAACGACAACAACAAAAGAGCTTAGACACAGGTTGGGGGTACACTAATCTCAGATGAGTCCAATCTAATTAGAGACTCAGCTCAACATCAACTCAACTTAATTTTAGAATGAATCTGATAATCCACTGATCAAATATAAGATAAAATAAAGTGCTTTCAGAGAAGAATGAATTCAAGATGTTTGTATTTCAGACTCTACTGTTCTTTTCCTACACTATGTCTAGATTACTATACACATTCCGAGGCATGCAAAAAAAAAGGGGGGGGTGGCGGTGGAAAAGAGAATAATAAAGTGAAAACACAGTCTATGCAAGTAGAACAACAGATGGCTGAGAGGTAGCCATCAGTTATTAGAGTTAGCAGATAAAGATTTTAAAACAAGTATCATTGGGGCGCCTGGGTGGCTTAGTCGGTTAAGCGTCCAACTTTCGCTTGGGTCATGATCTCGCGGTTCGTGGGTTCGAGCCCCACGTCGGGCTCTGTGCTGACTGCCAGCTCAGAGCCTGGAGCCTGTTTCAGTCTGTGACTCCCTCTCTCTCTGACCCTCCCCTGCTCGCGCTGTCTCTCTCTCTCTCCTAGAAATAAAAAAAAAAAAACAACAAAAAAAACAAAAAAAAAACAAGTATCATAGCAGTGTTAAAGACTTTATTGGAAAACATAAGCATAATAGGTGAACAGATGGTTTTTCAGGAAAGAAATGGAAACTCTAAAAAGGAACAAAATGAAATTTGAGAATTAAAAAATACAGCATCTGAAGCCAATTCACTGGATGGACCAGAGTATCATTCACTATATAAGAGCCATTGAACTTGAAGACAGGTTAATAGAAATTGCCCAAACTAAAGGAGGAAAAGAAGTTTGAAAAAAAAAAAAAAAAAGAACAGAGCATCAACTATCTGTGCGCTAATCACAGGTCATCTTACATACATACAATCAGATTCCCAGAAAAAGAGATTCCCCTCTGGGGAACAATAGCATGGAAGAAATTTGAAGAAATAACAGTCAAAACTTTTCAAACTTTATTATAAAAAAAAAGTCAATCCACAGATCAAAGTAGTTCAACCAGCTCTGAGCAAGATAAATACAAAGAAAACCATACCTAGTCACATCATAGTCAAATTTCTCAAAACTAAAGATAAATAAAAAATCTGAAAAGCACCCAAAGGAAAGAACAAGACTACACTCAGCAGAACGATGATAAGAATGAGGGCTGGTTAAGTGGAGCAGGAGAAACCTAACGGAGAACCATGGGGGAGGGGGAGGGAAAAATAGTGCGGGAGAGGGAGGGAGGCAAACCATGAGAGACTCTTGAATGCTCAGAACAAACTGAGGGCTGATGCGGGTGGGGGAGAGGGGAAGGGGGGTGATGGGCATGGGGGAGGGCCCTTGTTGGGATGAGCACTGGGTGTTACATGGAAACCAACTTGGCAATAAACTATGAAATAAAATAAAATAAATTTTACTAAGAAAAAAAAAAAAAAGAATGAGGGCTGGACTTTCACCAGAAAACGAGGCAAGAAGACAGTGGAGCAACATCCCAAAGTGCTTGGGGGTAAAAGTCATCCTACTAGTCTGCGTTCAGTGAGAATGTCCCTTAAAATTAAGGGTCAATAAAAATAATTTTAGATAATTTAAAACTGAGAATCACCCATAAGAACTGAGCTACAAGAAATGTGAAAGGAAATTCCTCAGGCTGAAGGGCAATGACAATCGATGGAAATCTGGATCTACAGAATTCAGATCCAAATAAAGTAAAAATAATAACAACACATGTAGAATTAAATTTATGAAAACCAGAGCACAAAGGATGGAGAGCAGGTAAACAGAAGTACACTGCTGAATGGTTTTCAAGTTATATGTGAAGTAGTATATTTATTCAAGGTAGACTGATAAATTAGGGATGAAAATGAAGTTTCTGAGCTTCTCTGTCCAGTATGGTACTGACTATGGAGCTATTTAAATACTAAAATTACATAAAATTTAGGGGTGCCTGGGTGGCTCAGTTAGTTAAGCATCTGACTTCGGCTCAGGTCATGACCTTGCGGTTCACAAGTTCAAGGTCCACATTGGGGTCTGTACTGACAGCTCACAGCCTGGAGCCTGCTTCAGATTCTGTGTCTCGCTCTCTCTCTGCCCCTCTCCCGCTTGTGTTCTCTCTCTCTCTCTCTCAAAAATAAAAAACATTAAAAAATGAAAAAAAAATTTAATTAAAAAAATGTAAAATTCAGTTCCTCTGTAGCACTAGTCACATTTCAAGTGCTCAGTAACCACATGTGGCCAATGGCTGTTACATGGGAGAATAAGGAAACACCATCCCTAGAAGGGTGTTCAAATTCCCCTTATCTTTAAGACTCACTTAAAAGAAAATAAAGAAGAATCCATCTGAGCTTTCCTTTAGGTAAAACACTTTTCTTCTCTGGACCTCAGTTTCCTTAAATGTAAAATGATAGTCTTACACTAGTTCATCTGGAGTGCCCCTTGTGGCTCTAAAATATTTGAACTCAGTGACTCTATAAAACCGTGATGCCTCTTTTTTCTCTCTAGAGCATGTAAACAAACTGGAGCACAGGGTCCAAATCAGGCCTACAGATGTAGTCCCATCCCCTCAACACGCTCCACTCTGGCAGTGTTAGAAAAACAAACAAATGAGAAATAGTCAAACTTAAATGCTTTTAAGCAAGTCATATACTCTCCAGATTGACTGAGTCTACAACACTGGACTGTTTCATACAGTAGCCTGCTGGGCCTCTGAAGACTTTTGAATTTACTATGTAGTATAAAATATTCACAAGCACTTGGATGATGACATTATTACAGAAAATTATACATTCGTATAAACTGAAGATAAACGTATGCATTCTTAGTAGAAATACAGCAAAAGAATGTGCATGGCCCAGTTTCTTTTGCATTTTCAGCAATTACGATTTAATATGACTTCCTTTGTGGGGGAGTATAGATTCTATACCACAGATGATCAAATCTAGGGGTGCCTGGGTGGCTTAGTCGGTTAAGCATCCGACTTTGGCTCAGGGCATATCTCACAGTTCATGAATTCGAGCCCCATGTTGGGCTCTGTGCTGACAGTGTGGAGCCCGGAGCCTGTTTTGGATTCTGTGTCTCTCTCTCTCTGCCCTCCCCGCCTCCCCCCCTCTTCACCATGTGCTCTCTCTCTCTCTCTCTCAAAAATAAACATAAAAAAATAAAAAAGATCAAATCTATCATTAAGCAATTAAAAAATCATCAGTGCTACTTTCATCGAAGTCATAGTAGCGGAACCTCCCCTTAGTTACCTGGTTTGCTGCAGATAATTAACAAACACTATTCCCATAGCCCTCAGACATCAGTCAATGAAGCTGTGCCACCAATAATGATGCTCTGGAATGAGCAGGTACTATGTAAACTGAACTTGTTAAACAAAAGGAGCCATGTTAATTACAGCTCCATTCAAAAGAGAGAATGAATCTGTTCTATTCTATGAAACAAGACCAGAGCAGCAGGAAGGACATCCCATTTTCACAATTCAATAAAGAATGTAAAAGCCAGGAGATGAAGCAGCAGAAAACCTGAATGGGCAAAATTGTCAAAACACATTCCAAAGGCTCACTTGTGGAATTCGCCAAACATGTATTTACTTAGCAGACGAGAGAGACCTGTTCAACATCGTCCAGACCTCTAAGTAGAATGAATTACTTACTCTTAAAAAAAATGCACCCCAAAAGTGCTTTAAACTATGACAAGTGACTAGAAGGTAATTAAAAAGCCTTTTTAAAAATTATTACAGGCAGAGTTAATCACTAGCTATAGCCTTTGTGAACTATACACACGTCTATCACTGAATGTATAACATTCTAACTATCTGCTTATTCAGAAGTCGCTATCGGGTACGCTGAAGAACTTGTGTGGCCAGCAAACAAACATGTTTTGCTTTTATGAAGCACTGTCTAAGCACTTCTGAGCTGGTTAGCAACAAAACATGTTTTATTTTCAACAGGAGATCTCCTATAAAAACCTGGCCTTCTGGTTTCTTTTGAAATTTGGAATTCGGTGGCCACACCGAGTCCCCCATTTCTCACAGGGTAAACAGGCTGGCACTGAGACACGGCTGTCTTCTGGAAAAGAGTAGGTACTATGGGGTTTGCTATGTCTCCATCTGACCTGTTTCACTCAGTCATGTGCCTGCTTTGCTGCTGTAGAATCTGAGTTTGTGACTCCTCACTTCTACATCCTTCCTTCCCCATCACCTTATAAACTTCTTTAAGGATGAGGCCATTTCTCGTTCCTCTTAGTCTAAAGCAGGTGCTCAGAAAATGTTTGTTCATGGGAGCCATTGAAAATACAGTCACCTTCTAAAAATTTACAGCAACAGAAATACAGACTTTTAGAAAAAAACATGAGCTTTGTAAGTAATTGTACAGATGAGCAAAGGAGGGTGCAGGGATTCAGGGTGGGGATCAGCCAGGTCATGCTGCTAATTACCAACAGAGCTGTGACTGTGACCCAAGCCTCCTGAGTCCTAGGTCACTGATCTTTGTGGCAATACATGTATGTATGTATGTATGTATGTATGTATTTAATTTAAAGTGTCTAGTTAAAAATGCATTACAATGTGGGTGATAAGGAACTCTAATATTTTAGTACACTTTTAAACTGTCAGTGCCCCTGGGTGATGTACGGAGTTGTTGATTTATTATATTGTACACCTGAAATTTTATAACACTGTATGTGAACTATCCTGGAATTAAAAAATGTAAAAACAAGGACAAAATAAACTAATATATCAGTGCCCAAGAAAGGCCTTTACAATAACTTGGGCAAGAGTGGGATAGGATACAGTCTGCATATTTCTCAAACATCATTCCCCTTGAAGAACCACAGCACTCTACAGAGAAATATGCTGCGAGGTCATGGTCTTGACTGAAATAACTTCCTGTTCTTTACAAATTATACAGACAGCGAAAAAGTTTTATAATTACCCAAATCTTTTAGCTTTAGTATTTTGTTGTATATTCAGTATATTTTTGTTCTTTGACAAAGTTAAGGGGTCAATTCTCATACAGAATTGTAAAATGTCCATCCCACTGACCCCTGATTCTCCCTTCTCTATTCACATTGGCAAGTGAATTTGTTATTCTTAACAAATGAATCTGGGAGGTGGAAAATTTAATACAGTTAAATTGTTCATTCTTGCTCTGAAAAGCAGGAAATTGGGAGATGACATTCAAACCTGTCTCTCCCCACCACCCTGTCCCCACACACCCACACCCTCACAAGTGTACATTCATGGAATAAAACATATTTACTTGGCTTCAGACCTATGTTCAGAGCATAATAGGAGAATACTTCACTCACTGTTCTGGAATGATCTGAATCAGAGGCAGATAAAATGACAGAAACTCAATAGTCATATGTGAATAAATGATACTAGAATTTTTGGCCTTGCCATTCCTTTTCTTGATATACATATTTTTTTCTGGACTTAATTCCATTCTTCATACGAATCGAAGCTAGAAGGGAAAAATGGCCTAAAGGATGGAATCACTTCCCTCCTTTTGATTTGGAAATGTCAATATGTAAACAGAGGAGTAACAGACACACATAGCTTGTGATCCTCAGCATTAAAAACTAAACATTCCTTAAATCACATCAATTTGAAATATGAACTGACTTCTCTCACTTCCTTTAAAGTTTCCAAGGTTCATTCATGTTGTAACAGTTATCACTCCCTTTTACGGCTGAATAATACTCCACTGTATAGAAAAACCACATTTTGTCAATCCATTCAACCATCTGGATATTTTGGTTGTTTCTACCTTTCGGCTATTGGCAATAGTGCTGCTATGAACACGTGTGTCCAAGTTTTTCTATAGAACTCTGTTCTAGGTACATGTCTAGGAGAGGAATTGCTAGACTATGAGAATTCTGTGCTTGACCTTTTGGGAACCCACAGAACTGTTTTCCACAGTTCACATTCACACCAGCAATGCATGAGGGCTCCAATTTCTCCTGGGCCACACTTAACCTATTTTCCATTTTTAAAACTTATAGCCTCACTAGTAGGTGTGAAGTAGTATCTCATTGTGGTTTTGACCTGTACTTCCCTAATAACAATGATGTTTAACATCTTTTCATGTGCCTGTTGGCCATTTGTGAATCTTCCTTTGAGAAATGTCTACTCAGGTCCTTTGTCCATTTTTAAGTTGGCTTGTCTTAGTGTTCTGGAAGCCGTAAGAGTGTTTTGCATATTCTGGATACTAGACCCTTCTCAGATATGTGATGTGTAAATATATTCTCTCATTGTGTAGGCTGTCTTTTCACTCTGCTGATAGTATCTTTATATTCATAAGTTTTAAACTTGGATGAAGTGCAATTTTTCTGTTTGTTGTTGTTGTTGTTGCTTGTGCTTTTGGTCATATCTAAGACTCCATTGCCAAATCCAGCCCTCAAAGATTTATCTGTACGTTTTCTTCTTAGAGTTTCATAGCTTTGGTTCTCCCACTTAGGTCTTTGATCCATTTTGATTTAATTTTTGTTTCTGGTACAAGGGAGGAGCCTGCAGAACTATTTTTGATTCACACTAAATATTCAGAATTCATCTGGAAAAAGTTACCTTCTTCTTATATACCCTAAATATTTTTATAAAATTGAATTTATACCCTAACTAATGTTATATTTTATACAATATTTTTTCATATCTTGACCCTTCTGAGCATGCTGAAAGCAGACATAGGTTAATATAGGAGGAGGAAGCATGGATATATTGGCTAAATGGAAAAAGCACGTTATTGAATCTGAAGTAGCACAGGACAATGGGTACAGGCAGCGATTAGGCCTTGAACATGAATGTGGCTGAATTTTAGTATTAAGAAACACAAAGTATTGACCTAAAATCCTTGATCAACCTTCAAGAAATATCAGGCAGGAAATCGTGTTGGAAATTTACGGGGCAGAGACTGAGAAAGTGAGAAGACTAACATTAAAAGTGGCTTAGAAATTAAAGAAATGATTAAAGTTTAGAAAAAATTTCAGAGGGGTAAAATGAGTTCCTTTAATTTACAACAAAATGTCATTTCTGCTACCCACATGTCTAGTCCTGAGAGCAAAGGCAATATACACCACACGGGCTGCCAATCTTTGATACCAAACACTTGGAAGATATTATTAATCAATCACATTGCCCCTGAATGTGCCTTGGAACTACCCCTCTCTTTGCAACGCTCCAGGCAATCAGCTCCAATTGATCAGAGTGGACACAGGGGATAAGACCTATTTGCTATCCTGGATCTATATAGCATTGGGGTCTTTCTTCAATTGAAACAGAGAATACCCACTTTTCAGCTTTCAGCTAGTACTCTCTTTCTTGAATTTTCTCCCATTTCTTTCTTTCTAAAGCCTGAGGGTGATGACTGAAATGCAAAGGGGATAGTCAATGGCAATCTGGTAGCGTGCTTCTGTTTCTGGTCTAGACACATTTATGGAACTTTTAATAAACAGAGTTGTGTAGACCTCATTCTAGGCTGATTAAATTAGACTCCCTGGAAATGGGATCCAGACATGTATATTCCTAAAAATTCCTGGAAGTCGCGTGAGACTCTTTCTCAAGGACTGGTAGCTTTTATTCCTCAACATTCTCTAGTATTACATATCTGGCTCTGGTACAAATCTTTACCATTTCAACTCTGGGTCTTTGGTACTCATAAGATTTATTTAAGAAATTATGAAACAAGGAATATTTCTCTACTGTTTTAATGAAGCTGATTTCAAGAATAGGGTTCATCACATTTCTTAGTTTGTGTTAAAAACCACCCCCACACTTCCTTCCCTTTCTGATTAAAAAATATTTTTCTTTGACAGTACAGGAAATAACTAATTTTGTACTATGGAACAATATATGCTATGTAATCCAACATATTTTCTTCTTTGGCCTGAATGCTAGGAAGCTCTGGGTGAGTTGAAACCTTAATTGTAGGGCATTGCGCTAGGATTTCTTCACAGAGCAAACCTCTCCTCCACCCTCGGCCCCCACCTAAATCTTCCCTTTAATTCCTGGCTTCTGTTTTCTGTCCTTGGTTAATTTTTTCTGCTCTTAATATGCTTGCCTGATCTCTTATTATAAGACATTTCTTTTTATGAAAGTAGATGGGGCATAGGTTAATCAACAAAAGTAAGCCATATTGTTAAAACAAATTCCTGGGTCCCACACTAACAGTTTCTGATTTAGAAGGTTTGAGGTGGGGCCCAACAAGTTGCCTTTCCAACAAATCCTCAGATGACACTGATGTTGCCAGTTCCCTGGGACTAGACTATGAGAACAACTATTCTAGAGTAGATATCTGTAAGAGCCTTTCAGCCAATGGAGCCCATGGTCTGTTTTTGTAAATAAAGTTTAATTGAAACACACACAAACACAAAGAAGTAATCCAGAGCAATCTACAGAGGATTCTAAAATCTAATGGGGAGAATACAGACTGTATCATAAAGTAGCCAAAAAGACAGAGATGTTTAATTCCTGAATAACTCCAAAGCAGAAGGGCCTTGAATTTTAGACACTGACCTTTAGAGAGGTAGAAATTAATGAAACTCAAGACAAGGTAATCAGTGAGCAAAAAAAAGATGGGTGATTTTATGGAATATTCTAGTAGAGTTTTAAGGTGATATGGCTTCAGTATTATTTCTCAACTTGAGATGTATAGCTGATAAAAGATCCAAACTGAGCTTAAATTATTGTCTTCCTAAAAAAATGTATATAAAAGATACATGAGGGAGCTAAAGATTTCCTAATATTTATGCTATCCTTCTGACATTAAAGAAAAGGCTAAATAAATATGGATTTTGATAATCTAGCTCCTCAGATGGCAACTGCTGGTCAATGTCAGGTGAAGAACAGTAGAGAATTATTCAATTTGGAAAATGAAATATCAGTTTGACCTTAGAAGGATAGTATATTAAAAAAAGATACTTTACTATTGTCTTTCTTAGCAAATGCTATGGCATTGGGAGTTTCTAAAACAGAATAAAACAAAGCCACTGTTGTTTCTAAATACAATAGAGAATTTATTAGGCTTCATCGGCAAGGCTGTATATTGAACTTATTAGCATAATTCTAAGTAGAGTTTTTAATTATATCTCAATAGGCTCTGTTAGGGAACCACTAAAATTGAGTACTTTACCAAACTTCCGTGTAAGAGTATTAAAGGGTTGAGATAGGACTTTTTTGACGGAAAAAAGGCATGTAGGCTTGAACACTTGGTGATGGAAAATGACTTCATTCATTCAATATATACCCAACAAAAGTTTATTGCTTACAGGCTGTGTGTAAAATACTGCAATGAATGTTTCCCTCCAGGGCAAGTTTTTTTATTTTGGGCTACTATTTATTGACTGCTTCACTGTATGCCAGGCCCTGTGCTAAGCACCTGACAGATACTGCATTAAATCTTCACAACCAGCAGATAAAACAGATTTTTATTAACCCCTTCTCAAGACAAGGAATCTGAGGCTCAGAGAGGTTAAGTCATTTGCTATGGGGGGCCAGTATTCAAAACCCACCCAGCATTACTTGGTAAGAATGAACCCTTTTGAAACTAGACTTAGAAAAAAACAAAACAAAACAAAATTAAACCAAAACAACAACAACAACAACAACAAAAAACACCACCCTATGTCTGATTGACCTCCAAGTAGATGGTTGTGGCCACCGGCACACATGCACTTTCACCAGCCCATTAAAGGCCAACATCACAGGAATTCTGGCTTAAACAAAACGTAGCAACACTTTGGACAAACACAGAACAAAAATGGAAGCTAGACATTTTATGACTTCCTGAATGTCATAAATCAATTACAAGGATGAGAATATCAGGAAAAATAATTTAAAAAAATGACTCAACCCAAATGAAAGAAAAGCAAGATGGGTTTTCTAAGGCCCAAGAAACACACAGATTATGGTCCTTTTCCCAGCTGGCTTCTTTTTCCAACTCTTTCTTTTACCCTCAATTTCAGAGTTTCCAATACCTCACCAACACTGTGTGCATTTTGTTCTTTGTGAGACAGGCAGTGAATGCACGCTCACTGAGGCAATCGGGACTGCCCACTTAGAGGCCATTCATTTCCGAGGACTGAATTCTCTCGCTGGTCTGTTTTCACCACTTGTCTATCCACACTTGTGAATATCTTCCTGGCATTATTCACGAAGGTGGTAGGCTTTGATTTCAGGGGGATTGTCTACACTGAAATGCACACATTGTTCTAAGTAAGCATCAGCTCAACCACACTCCCGTGCCCCTTACATATTGGCTCCGATTCACAGAGTTGGTGGGATTTTTTTGCACCCGAAACAAAGAAACACCCACCACTACAGAGTTCTCAACATTCTACTACACACCACTGTAAATATCCGACAAGGAGTCATCACAATTTCTAAATGGTCAGAAATCAGGGTTCTAAGGAGGTTTCAGGAAATATACCAAGTAATAGTCCTGTTGCTAAAAACTTTCCTTTTTTTTTTCTTTCATAGTTTATTGTCAGTTGGTTTCCATATAACACCCAGTGCTCATCCCAACAGGTGCCCTCCTCCATGCCCATCACCCTAAAACTTTCCTTTGATGAAGCAGGAATGGAGAAAGCAGACCTTCCCAACTCCCTTTTTCAACCTTTTCTTTCTTGGAGGAAGCATGTTTTAGAAACGGGAAGTCCAAAGCCCATTTATTTTTTTCCTTGATATAAGTCTGCTGTCAAACTACTATTATTATTTTAATATGGACAGCTATTTCATAAAAAAAAGAAACAGATTATTAACTATTAGAGTGGTTACTCCATTAAGAGGATGCCAATATCTTTTCTACCCAATTTAGACATTGAGATACTTCAAACTACTTTGTCATGATTATAATCTTATCTAAAAGCCATCTAATAGGCCATGTAAGCACAAAAGAATTCTGAAGTCAAGGCTGCTCCTCTATGTTGACCTTCTAGAGCTAAGGAGGACATCATCCCAAATATAGCTGAGCACAACAGACTGCTGGCCTTGAATGTTGCTTCAGCCACAAAGTGGCACTTAAAAACAAATTATATTTAATATAAAGAGAAGACATATGGGTTAGAAAGTCAAGCTTAGCAGAAACACAAGAAAATATCTTCTATATATTTAATGTAAGCCAAACTTCAGGAAAGGGTTAATTTTGGAAATCTTCACTGGGCAGACATATTTAATGTGAAGGCTTTTTCTTTTGTAGCCATATTTGAAATCACAGAGACAATACTTGAAGAGGATCATAAGAACACATCTAAAATCTCTTCTAGGAGAGAGTGTGTGTTATATCTCTGTATTCCCCCACTGTGTATAGTATGCTGCAGAGCCCATAGTAGGCACTAAATAAATATTATACATGATGTCATGTAATAAGCCACCTTCAAATTACTGGTATCAGTCCAGTTTTGAGGACCAAAACACCTTGAGGACCCAGATGATGCCAAAATATAATTTTTTTTCCCCCACACAAACAGGAAGCTCAGGAAACTGGTGAACAGCTCAGTAACCTAAAAAATGGCTGTGCAGAGCACTCTTTGAATACGAATTAGCAGTGGGGAATGGCAGCATATTTATGAGGTCTCTTGCCGGGTCCTTTCCTCCTGTGAATGCTGTATAATTCATTGCGCGCGCCCTGACCCCAGTGCGCTCCTGTTCTGACAAATCATACTTGATTAAGACAAATCTTTATTAGTTAGCTAGTCAACTTCCCCATTTATCACTGGCAAATCCCATTCTCCTCTTCAAGTGCAGGAAAAGTGACGGAAGCCTTAAACACACACACACACACACACACACACACACACACACACACACACCCAAACACCTAAATACAAATAAAATTATTTGTTATACAGCAAGTAAAACCAGAAGTCTGAAGGTCTTAGTAGATGATTAAACAAACTATTTAATAGGTATATGTTATACCCACTGACAAACTCAAATCCACTATACATTTCGCTCAGGCTGAGGAATTGTTAATTAGGGATTTTTATCTTCTACTAACTCTTGTTTGAAAGCAAATGCCATATTAAAAAAATGTATTACAAAGTTAGAGGCTCAGAATCCTGAAAAAAATAAAAAGGGAAAAAAGGACTGCTGAGTAGAGAGAATGCTTAAGGCTCCTACCAAAAGAATAACAATAACAAATCTTTGAAAAAGTGAGACAGAATAAGGCAGAATGAATTCAAAATTATTCTTGATTCTTCAGTACTATAGGAAAATGCATCTCTTTTTGAACTGTCTGCAATGTTTTTCATGAACTTCAATGTTGGTTTTACCCTAAAGAGGATTTAAGGTGTTTACAGTGGATGATACTCATTTTAGAATCTGGTGCACTGAATTCTGGTGCCAGACTGTTCTCAGAAACCCACGATGAAGCCAGCAGTTACAAAGAAGCATGCCATGTCCCAGGACTGCCACTGAATATAATAAATAGCACCTTCTGACAAGTTTCAAAAATTCTCTAGTTTCACAGAGGTAGGAGTCGGCATAAACCATTAACTTTCTTCCCTTGGTGAGAGCAAGATGGAATGAGGATGAATATGGTTTAGGCTGATTTTCATTTCTCATATTTTTCCTCTAAAACCCTGATTCTGATGAAGGTGGAGAATCTTTTCACTTTCTCCTAAGAAGCTACGGGTCCATCTAGATATGTAATTTCCACAGAGATGAGCTCATCGTTCCCTTTAAAAACAATGTAGAGACAATGTGTATGTGATATAGGAATTATTTTACAAAAAGTTTCTAGACGAAATCTTAAACATTCTGCATTAATGATAAATGAATCTGTATGTAACTTTTGCGGAAAACCCATTTTTACTCTCGACAACTTTAATGAAATGTCAGTTACCATTATATAGTACACATATTGTACTTTACCTCACCGATGCCCTTAAGTGTTGAATGGAAAGTAACATTCAAAAAATCTTTTGTATGTTGGGGCTGCCTTATATTTGCCCAATTCTCCCACTTAGACATTTAGAAATGTGGCTATATCTTGAGAAATGAGGTCAGAGCTTGGTATGAGAGACTTCAAAAGAACACCTAGTACAGTGGGAAAGATTGTGTGTTGATGATTTTATAAGCAGACGGGCTCTGATTGTATCTATGGATTCAGAAGGGATCACACCTCGACATTCCCTCCCCACTCTACAGGTCCTTCATCACAATCTCAAAGCACTGAAAAATATTCCAAAAGTGAAAATTGCCATGGTCACATTGGAGAATCTTGATTTCGTTTGAGTGGGCCGGAGAGTTAGGTAAGTAGTTTACAATATGCCCGTGGAGGTAAAGGAAAAGTCTGCATCACTTTCATTTGTCCATGGATCTGCTGTCCATTTTTTCCTAGAAATCTTAAGCCATTTGCCCATGGAGACAAATTTGATATCAGAGGTAGGATGAGAATTTGGTTCAGTAAACATTATTGAGAGCCAATTACGTGGCAGGCACTGTGAAGATGTAAAGAAGAATAAAGCACACCCCCAACAAGCAGCAGCTCATGCTTCTGCGCGGTAGAATATGAGATTCACCACCGCTAGAGCAAAGTGTAAGACATCGTACAGGTGCGGAACAGAGGAATGTGCCAAAGGTGTTAGGTCAGTTCATTTATTTGTTCATCGTCTTTGCAGGTCTCCAAGAATCCACATTTCATGACTTCCACCCTAGGCCTCCCCCCAGCCCCCATCATCATCTGCCTCACAATCATGTGAATATCTTTGGGTATAATTTAAAAACTTAGAGTAACTCATACTCTACTCAGATTTCTTTCCAGATCTTAGAGGACAAAGGTCAGGAGCTGTGAAGACAATGATACACACACACACACACACACACACACACACATATGTGTGTGTGTATATATATATGTGTGTGTGTGTGTGTGTGTTTTTTCCACTGTAGCTTCAGATTCAGAATGGACTTAATACTTGCCAGACACTAACTGCAAACAACAAACATTGAAAACAAGAGTTTGGGTAGTTGGCTGATGTACAAGAAAGGTTTTATCTCTAGCAGTATTTGCAGGCAAAGATGTTGAAACGCATCTGGTCCAGCTACTCCTACTTACAGACACATAACTATCACTCAGTGACACATAAATCAAAGTAAATGATGAAAAGATAATATTTTCTCCCACCAAGAAGCAATACATTGCTACTTGGTATAGTTTCATTTCTACATAATGCCTGGCACATAATAGATGCTTAGTATTATGGACGGATGGATAAACAAATGACCGTGGGAAGGCCAAGAGAAACAAAGTAGGAGTGAAAAGAAAAGTAAAAAGGGAAGAACAGTGAAAGTTAGAAAGGCTAAAAGGATAAAGGTGGTAGGGACTTATTCAGAGAGCTAGACACTGATCAGTAGAATTCTAGAGTCCACAGAGATTTAAAAGTTATTTATTCCACTTGGGGGTTGGATTAGATCACCTGGAGAAAAGCAATTTTTCTAATGCCTTCTCAGGCAGAGCTTGGATTAAAATCCAGACTTTTCAATGCTTCATTTCATAGCCTACGTAACACATAATACACAAGCAGAAAGTTCAAGATCCTGTAATCAGTGTGGACTCTTTCTTATTAGAGTCAATGAATGGCCCTGGGGCATGGGTCCTTAAAATAGCCCTATCACTCCTGCAATTGTGGGTGAAATGCTAGGGAGGCAGATTTCCACCAAGGAGAATCCCACACAGCACTGGTCTAATTCATCATTTTAGTGATGGATGCTATCTGAAACCAGTCAGAAATACCAAATATACCCATTTTTATCCTATAACAAGATACTGGGTCAAGATGGGTGGCAGAGGGGAGAGGAAATGTGCTTTTTCCTTATACTTCACTCATTCAGCTTTTATTTAATTTTGAGAAAATAATTCAAGTAGGTTACATACTCAGCTATTGTGAACTGATTACTCATTCATCTACCAAATATTTACTTTGTGCTTACTATGCACTCACCAGGCATAAGAATAAAAACCCAACATGCCATCAGATGATCACAGTGGGCTATTAGGTGAACAATGGTTCTTTGAAAGTAAAAGTTAAGAACACTGAATATTATAAAATCCTCTTACAAAACAAACAACAACAAAAATCCTCGGTGGAACAGTTTGAGATTATTACTCATCTACACATTTTAATGAGATAGTCTCATATGATGAGTGCTTTCAACTTGCAAACACGTTCCTAGAAAGCAAAATAAATATCAAGTCATCAGTATTGTTTTGTTGCTATGTCTAACTACTCCTGAAATCAAACTAGTCCTCACCATAGCATAATTTTGCTATTGTGTTTAAGGTTGGTAAGTCAGTATCATCAGATATTCTAATGCAAACACTCAACAGAGAAACCCAATTCTGCTGCAAATTTTCAGAATGTGTTAAAATTGATGTCAATGTCTCAGTAATTTCGCAGTTTAAAAAACAGTTAGAAATGTAATGACTACACTACACTTGATTAAAGCATTTACAGCTCTAATCAAAAACTGACAGCAAGATCAAAGATGTTAACTTAAATCTCTCTTCTAATTATGTTTAAAATGCCACACCTCAGGCCTGTCTCTCCTCTTCTTTTTCAAACCAAATTCTGCTTAAGAAAGATCTAACACTTCTTAACAGTTCATTATCCAATAAAACTATTCAAAGCTTAAAAGCAATCTACACAATTAGTCAGGACCTCAGGGAGTCCACCGGTAGTCTTTATTACAGGACTTCATATTAAAACACCTTAATTATATTTGTCAAATGGATTTCATTAAAACCCATCGTCACGTTAATTTTCATATTTTGACAGTGCTGGCATAGGCATTATTACCACCTGCCAGGCTAGGAACTACAACAAAATTGTCAAATTCCTTCAAATCCTAAGCAGTTTCTTTTGTACCTGACTGATAGTTTTCCCTGTGTGGGGAATCTATCACAATTAGGAGAATTAAAATACTCCTACTTAAATTTGACTCTGAATATATATGTTTCTTGCAGGTGCAGAGAAAACAAACTACAGCCGTGCCGGGTTGCCAGGTGCACTTTGCAGAGAGGGTGATGCACATACTTTGCAGTGTATCTGAATAGCAAAGCCCAGACATCAAACAGAATGCACTATGATTCAATCACATCAAAACCATCAGGACTTGAAAGCTAGGACATTTTTTTTTTTTTACCTCCTATTCATTATGCTGCCATATTTCATAAAATATACGGTGTTTCTGGCCATTCACTTGAGATTCAATTGTATTTTCATTTGCCACTGCGATTTAGACTATTGAAATAGCAAACGGAAAAAATACATACATCCCTTTCTTTCCAGCTATGCAACGCTCAATGTCAACAGAGATGCAATGTTTATAGCACTGCCCTAATTTAGTTAGTTATGCAACTTTAGGGAAATGAGGATGTGTGTGCCAATAAACAGAGCACTTTTGTCTATTTTTCTCTTGATTTTCTAAGTCTTTGGTAGCATATGCGATACAGAAAGAATTCCTCAATGATACTCCCTTTAGATTGTGCACACAAAATTCTATTTTTCAAGTGTCTAAGATAGAACAGGAATAGTAAAAAAGGATAGACTTTTTTTTTTTTTTAACCTAACAGACTCATAAGATATAACAAAGGAGAGAGGTTTCTGGCCTATGTCTAACACACTTCAGGGC
Source organism: Crocuta crocuta (assembly GCF_008692635.1). Lineage (NCBI taxonomy): Eukaryota > Metazoa > Chordata > Mammalia > Carnivora > Hyaenidae > Crocuta > Crocuta crocuta. The sequence goes on from NW_027532585.1 coordinate 8,671,858, forward strand.
TTTGTACAATGGTCTCAGGAGTAATAATCACCTTGCTTTACGAATACTTTAAATCATAGTAAATGATCTCGGACTATTTTCAGTAAAGCTGGAGTTTTAAAGATTTACTTAGAAAATCACAAGATATTTTAAAAAGTATAAATGATCATTGACTTACACGTCTCATAATGTAATATAACAGAAACAGAAAACATGCACAGAAAATTATGTACAGGGGAAATACATTTAAATACAGTTCCAATGTCATCACTACCTAGAAGCCTTTCATGATCAACCTCGCTGGCAATGCTTCTCCCACTTTTGGACTCAGATCAGTTTACTATCTGTACTGCTATTATGGCACGTATCCCAAGGCTTGGGATTTTGCTCTCTCTGTGCACAGAGCCTAGCAGTGTGCCTGATATTGTGAGCACTGCACACCCACCACGGAATGATTGACCACGTTCCTATCCATCTACCCTCCCAGACTGTAAGGAACACCCCCACGGCAGGGAAAACCTTAATATCATTTCTTCCCCCTCCCATACAATTCCTCATAAGTGGTAGTCATTTGGCATCTGTATCTATGCTTAGATAGATCTTTAAATCTATCTGTATACACAGAAATACAGAAATATATAGATATAACAATATGTTTAGGAGTATATATATATGAGCCAGTAAACTAAATTCAATTGAAATCTATTTAAAAAATTCCAAAACTCTTATACTAAAGAACATAAGGATCACCGACTCCTTTTAACTTTTTATTAGCTGCCACTATAATCTTGAACCGTGAATCCTTCACATTTGTCTTACTTTCCATTGTTGCCGCTTCAGCAACTGTGCCTGGGATGGTCCGGCAGATGGAGCCTGGTGAGGTAGACGGGTCAGAGGAACAATCTGGCCACTGTGTGGTGGGGATCAGAGTTCTCTTCCAGAGAGCAGAGAGCTCCTCAGCTGCTCGAAAGCATATTCCATTGCAACAAGTCAATAATTTATTTGAAGCCATTATTATTAATAATCACAGAACACATGGATTTTTCTCATTAGGAAAAAAACTGGAACAATCTACTATTTTAGAAATGTTCCTAGAGGGACACTTCAAAAATGAGGCCAGATGTGGTCTACATTCTGGAATATTTGAAGTTTATTTGATATAAATAGAGGGCTACGGAAACCCTGCTGACACAAAAGTCACAAGGCACATGTAAGTTTATAAATACTGCATTTATTACATTTTAAATGCGATGCATGTTCACTTGGTGCTCCAAGAGTGATTTTGGTCATTTAAAAACTTCTCTGTCTTAACACTGTGCTATCAATTTCTGCTCAGTGGAACCCTGGCCTTGGTCATTCACAAAGGCTAACATGGTTCCCATCTCTTTGTTGTCGGTCTGTGTTCAAAGGGGTACACGTGCAGGAGTTGGCTTTTAGACCGAAAACTCTATAGGGTTTATACAAGGGATCAACACAGGGATGTGTCAAACGTGGACAGCACCGAAAATACAGCCTGAAGTTTGGGTAATCTAGGGCTCCGGCTGAACAGGGATCATTTGGAATGGGGGAGGGGCATTCGTAAGGCACAGGGTTCCTAAAAGCAATGGGTAGAGAAGATCATTTAAGGGAGAGCTCCTGCAAGTGCAGCTTTGATCTGGAGGCTGCGGCCCCCGCCATTGCTCTCTGGAATTTCTGCCTGGAAGCATGTCCGCACTCTCAAGTGTGGGCTGGGTCACGTCCCCTCTTGAGCCCGCGCAATCATGCACATCACCACCTGATCGTTTGCTATGGCCCCTGCGAGCTCTTTCCAGCTCCCCAGTTTCGGGGCTTATGAGCCCTGGTGAGAGTCCTCAACCTTTCCAAATCAGGCAAAATAAGGAAAGTGGCTCTTGTGGCTTTTCTCTTGCAAACAGCATGCAAGGCGTGTTTGAGGGCTGGGGTAGCAGGGCGGTGATGTGGGACACACGGGATCACGGGAGCCTGCAGGAGGACTGCAAGGAGGGTTGCAAAGGCTTTCGAACAGCATGATCAGAGAGAGAGCCTGAAGTGCCCAACTGACAGCTCTACAAGCCTGCTCAGATATTGCTTTTTCCAACAGGAGAAAAATCCGTGGCTTTTACTGTTTTTCCCCCCTCCTTTTAGAATGATTACCTTGAAAAAAAAAAAGCTATTGCTTTTTCTGTAATAGTCAGAAGACAACAAAGCAGTATTTACTATTCTTTTGAAGTTATACAAAAACAGCCAATGAGAACATGCCTGATTGTCCACTGTCGGCTAGAAACTGAGACTTGCGCCTTCATACTGAGTAATTTGGATGCTAAGCCACAGCATTCATCAACATCTTCGTGGAGCCCAGATAATGAGTGACACCAAGATCTGTTTCTGGATTGAGCCCTGTATTCTGCATTCAGACTACCCTCAGGGCTACTACTCTCTTATACACAAGAGAATACTGATTCTCTTTAAATAAAACAATGACTGACTAATTCAATCATTGCCAAAAGATGGGCCAATATTAAAATGCTTTAGCTACATTTTTCTTTTGGGACTCAACACCGTAGCCCTTAACATAGTACACTAACAAAGGCAAACAAATCACTTATGAAGTAGAACAACTCGATCTACTTAAATATTGATCTATAAAAGCTTGTGTGTGTGTGTGTGTGTGTGTGTGTGTGTTTTCTTAGAGTGTTGAGATTCCCCCCTACCTATTTCTAGGCTCCACAAGTCCTGATCCACAAAGGAGCTGGTCTATGGGCACCCCACCAGAGGTGGTGGTGGGGTACGGGGCGGGGGCGTGGGGGCAAGCTATGGGCAAAATACGGTTTTGGTCAGGTTCAAAGACTGACTGCTACAATTCCAGGGAACTGGGGAAGTTTCTGTTTATTTTCTTTTTCAAACTCTCAAGTTTCATTTCTAAAACAGTAGGGTTTTATGCTTCATAGGTAGATAATATTCTAACAGCATTTGTAGATATTGCTATTTAGAGACATACTAATATGACATTTTTAGCATCTCTGCAGCGTGTTTGCAAAATAAACACAAAATAAATCATTTTTAAAGTGATACAGTCTTCAGTGAGCATTTAAAAATAAAAATTATTTAAGAGATATTCTCATAGTCTATGAATTTAATTCTTTGGGTAAAGAAAAATAATTTCATCTTTTTATTTTAACTCCAAATGGCCCTTTGATTATTACTCTTCAAAGTACCCAGCTGAAGGTGGCAGGCAATGATTATTCCTAATTTCCTGGTGAAGAAAAGCTGCACAAAGGAGTTAAATTACTTTTCCATTGTCATAAGTGAGGAACGAAATCATGAAATGATACTTTGTCTCCTGGTCTATGTTTTAGTCTTCAAAGCAGAAAGCTAGCACAAACCATATTGGGAATATGTGCAGTTTCTAGAAATTTGTTAGGTTTTAGCCTAAGGCGGAGGGTTGAGGAGGATTTCAAGTAAATCTTCCTTTTAACAGCAAAAACAAAGAATTAGACTAACCGGACCTTTGTTTTTTTCTTTACAAAAATTCCTCTATTCTGTATATACTTAGTTCTTCAATGTCAGTAAGTTTCTTAAATTCTAACATAAATTCAGAGGTAAACAGAATTGCTGCCAGGATTTCAGAGTGTTTTCGGGCTGTTTTAGGGCTCTTAAGTCAAAAATGTCACAGAATGTCAGCTCTTGAACACTTCAGTGAATGAGGTAGTTCTTTGCATATGCATATTTATTGAATTTCATCAGCGAGTCAGCCCTGTAACTTCTAGGTATGAGGAGACCAAAATGACGATGTTCATATGAGGAGGGAAATACAACTGTGTTCAAAGACCTACTCATTTTGAAATTTTTAAAACATCACTTTTATAGAATAACTATCCAATTAGTAATTGTCTATGTGATTCATCAAAAGAATAAACATCAGAAAATCAAAGTCTGTAAGTCCAAAAGCTCAGTACTTAAATAATCTTTTGCTTTTTATAATCATGTCAACTTTGATTATGCATTTTTAATTGTCAATGAAATTTGGTAATAGAAAGGGAAAGCCTTAATTGAAATGCTTGTAAAATCCTCTTACTTGGAGAGTTTGTGTGAGTTGATTAATTAAGAGACATTCACAGTTTTCATATTGATTGCCTTTGTGTTTCTGAACTTCCTGTCTGCTGCTCACGTGCAGAGTGAAAGTAAGAAATCCTGGATGGAAGGAGATGTAGGATTTTTTGAGATAGGTTTCCACGTCGATAAACTGACTGGTTCCTCTCCTCCCCTTTTTTGGGAAGTATTTCTCTGTTACCCCATTTTGTGGACAGAAACAGCCCTTTAAATGCTGATACTTTTGCCTCAGTGTCATAATTTCACCAACTATTTTTTAGGAGATAAGATCTAGTATAGTTTTTATTTGTTGTATTAAGCTTGAAAAACAGAACTAGAAAACAAACAAACAAACAAGCTTGTTTTGCTGGGACCGATACAAATGACAACGTTAGTACTCTATCCTTGATCGCTGTAGCAGAAAATATTAAAGAAATTGGTATTTGCTGCCTATATTTGGGTGCTGAAGTGCATTGGTGCTGTAATTTTCCAATGATCCTGAGAAAGGAAAAGGTTTAAAATACAGGGAGCTCAATCTACTTACCAATAAAGTTAAATATTTCCCTATCCATTAGAGTACCAATGAAAAGTGTTTTATGGAATTTTACATAACAGGTTACATTTCAAGATAATAAAAATAAAATTGATCTTTTTTGATTAGTCTTTCCTCCTCCCATGAAATATTTAAGAGGGCATTGTGAGATAAAATAACTCAATATTTAGGGTGTTGCCACAAGGTAAAAGAAATTTTTAGGATGCCATTGTAAGATAAACTTCAAAATTTTCTAGTTTGTTTGTTTAGGAATTTTCCCCCTATAGCAAGACAAGATACTTCTCTCTTCTTTTGAACATTTCAGCATATTTGTCCAGCATTATTTTTTCATTCTCTTTTATCCCCGGGGCTCTCAATGTTTAAATAGCTCCCTCCCATGTAAAGCTTTGCACTGATATCGATCAGCCTAGGCTGGAAGTTACTATGAGGCATTTTCAATAATCAGCCCAGCTGTTCAGAGAGCTTCTTGAATATAACCCTTAGGTAAACAGCATAATACACTGAGAACTCTCGGCCAGCAACCAGCCCTTCTTGGCAAAGATTGCTATTAATGCTTCACTAAACAAAGAACTTAATTCTGATTTTAACAATGGAGGCTAAAGGGTAATTCAAACAAATCCCATCTTTGATTCACATATGTAGAAACTATGAGGGGTCCCCCCTGCCCACATGCTTGCATATCTGATTAATTTGAATGCACGTGTGCCAAGTAAAAACCATCTGCAGAACCAAAAAGCAATTGCATGCAAGGCAATTTTTTAGTATTAACCATTTTACTCTTTAATCCTCACATGCAGATTTAAGTTCCTTCTTTTAGATCTTTTAGGGCAATTACATTATCTACCTTTATGTAATGTACAACAAAGAAACAAAGGCACAATTATTTATACTTTTACCTTACTTTTTAATTTCCTCTTTCTTATGGGTTAGATGCTAAAGAAAAAGAGACTTTTACATAGCACTCCTGACTGTGATCTCCTGCTGACATGCAACAAGGGAACCTTAAAAGAAGCACCGAAAAAAAATGGACGCTGTATATATAAAGTATAAGGTAAAAATAGCACGAGGTAGCCATGCAGTGAAACCTATAATGTTCACACCCTTCAGTGGGTGAAGAATAAACATCATAAAAGTAAACAGTATTCCAAAATAGATGGCACCTATAAAGTCTTGTGAGTCCCCAAAGTGTTTTGTTTTTAGAAAAAGAAAACAAAACCAAATGAAGTAAGGTATAAAAAGTATAAACAATTCCTAATGTTGCAATTGGAACCATTCAAAAAGACTTTCAGTTCATCACTGAAGTCAAATTAAACATACCTGTTTGGTTAAGGATATTCTGAGATGCGGTTGCCACAGAGGGCTCTAGGTTCTGGAAGAAGAGACTAGTCTTCTGATAAACAAGAGATTTGAAATGTTCCTCTGGTTTATGACCCACCCCGCATAGCATATCCATGATAGTAAATCAGAATGACCTTGGTTTTTGTTGGTTTGTTTTGTTATGGTTGCTTGTTTTCCCTTTTTTGGGGGGAGAGGAGAGTTATTCTCTTGCATTTAATTTATACCAACGGTGCCCTGTGGTAATAGGCCAAAGAACAGAAGACACAGTCTCTGCCTTTCAAATCTATTTGAAAAGATGGGACTCTGCCCCCACCTCCACACACTGTTTAATGGCAGAAAAAAAATTAACCCCCAATTACAACAGGTACAAGTAACAGTATCAAGGAACATTAATTGCAATTGTGTATCCCTATACGAAGTCCTGATATTGGGAAAAAAAAAAAATCAGGGGCGCGTGGGTGGCTCAGTAGATTAGGCATCCGACTTGGGCTCAGGTCATCATCTTGTGGTTTGTGAGTTTGAGCCCCCCATTGGACTCTGTGCTGACAGCTCAGAGCCTGTGGCCTCCTTCAGATTCTGCATCTCCCCCTCTCTCTGCCCCTCCCATGCTCATGCTCTGTCTCTATCTCTCAATAATAAATAAAAATCTTTAAAAAAAAAAAACATCAAATAATGAGTTGGTTAGCTCAAAACTCCTGGTCTACACAACGCTACTACACAAATTTCTCTAATTAAGGAGGTGTGGCCTGGACTTTGACCGCGATTCATCCACACGTGAGTCTGTGCAGCCTGCCTATTGGGGGCAAAGCACTTCTATTGGATGTTTCCTCTTGCAGGTACCCAGAAGTGTTGACAGTTCAAACGTTCTTACCTTGTGCGTCTTCCCCACATTCTCCAAAAAATCTCCTTGGAGATCCTCATTCACTTCCATGGCTTTAAAAATATTACTTCTGTTTTTATGCTTAATCTGTTTCTTAACCTCTTCCAAGTTTTATTCCCTATTTCCTATTACACACTGGATATTTCACCCTGGCTGTCTCACTAACTCCTTACATTCGACAGGCATAGAACAAAAATCCTATCTTCTTACTGTGCCCCTTGCAATCAGTCAAGGGCAGTCAAATCCAGGGGGTCTCCCAGGCCTGACACATATCAATTCATTTGTAATCTTCCTTTTATTTTGCTTCCCATGTTGAACCAGGCGTCAGGTCTTTTTAAATCTTTCTTGGACAGATCTCTCATATTTGTTTCTTCTTTTTCATTGCTGCCACTGTAACCTCTCACACAGACTCATGTCTCCTTCCTGACTTGTCCTCGTCTCCAATCAGCAATACATCTTGATTGCTTAATCTCCCTAAATCACCAGACTCATCGTGCTCAGAACTCTTTAAATGCTTACGAAGCAGAATCCAAGGCTTAAGCTAGCATTCAGAATGTTTCAGAATGGAGGCCTAACTACTTTTAGGCTTTCCTTCTCATTCTCTCCGGCAGACAGTCAAGGCGCTGGTCCTAGGTTTTCAACCTTGGCACTTATTGACATTTAGGGCTCAATAATTCTTCACTTGATCTTAGCCAAAATCCCGAGAGGCACTGGGCTGGAAAATTCTTTGCTGGAGGGGAAGGTCTGTCCCATGTACTGTAAGATGTTTAGCAGCATTCCTGGTCTCTACTGACTAGATGCCAGTAGCAGCCCCTCTCTCCCGGTTGTGATAACCAACAACATCTCCAGACATTGCCAAATGTCCCCTGGGGGTGGGGGTGGGGTAAAATCAGCCCTGGTTGAGAACCATTGCTCTAGTCAGATTGAACCTGGGCACTCCAAGCCTTTATCCATGTGATTCCCTGTCTGACACGCCTCTAACAAACTATTCCTTACAATCCCACTCGTTCTTGGTTCACCTAAGACACTACATCTCTCTCTCTTTTTTTTAATTCTCAAGTCAGCTAACATCCCAACAAGTGCCCTCCTTGATGCCCATTACCCATTTTCTCCACCCCCATCAACCCTCAGTTTGTTCTCTGTATTGAAGAATCTCTTATGGTCGGTCTCCCTCTCTGGTGTTTATTTTCTTTTTTCTTCTCCTTCCCCTATGATCATCTGTTAAGTTTCTTAAATTCTACATATGAGTGAAATCATATGATATCTGTCTTTCTCGGACTTATTACACTTAGCTTAATGCCTTCCAGTTCCATCCACGTTGTTGCAAATGGCAAGATTTCATTCTTTTTCATAGCCTAGTAGTATTCCATTATGTATATATACCACATCTTCTTAATCCATTCATCAGTTGATGGACATTTGGGCTCTTTCCATACTTTGGCTACTGTTGATAGCGCTGCTATAAACATTGGGGTGCACGTGCCCTTTCAAATCAGCACTCCTGTATCCTTTGGATAAATCCTACTAGTGCGATTGCTAGGTTGCAGGGTAATTCTATTTTTGATATTTTGAGGAACCTCCACACTGTTTTCCAGAGGAGTTGCACCAGTTTGCATTCCCACCAACAGTGCAAGAGGGTTCCCCTTTCTCCACATCCTCGCAAACATCTGTTGTTTCCTGAGTTAATTTTAGCCACTCTGACAGGTGTGAGGTGTTACATCAGTGTGGTTTTGATTTGTATTTCCCTGATGATGACCAATGTTGAGCATCTTTTCATGTGTCTGTTGGCCATCTGGATGTCTTCTTTGGAAAAGTGTCTATTCATGTCTTCTGCCCGTTTCTTCACTGGATTGTTTGTTTTTGGATGTTGAGCTTGTTAAATTCTTTACAGATTTTAGATACTAACCCTTTATTTGATGTGTCATTTGCAAATATATTCTCCCATTCTGTCAGTTGCCTTTTAGTTTTGTTCATTGTTTCCTTTGATGTACAGAAGGTTTTTATCTTGATGAGGTCCCATTAGTTCATTTTTGCTTCTATTTCCCTTGCCTTCAGAGACCTGTCAAGTAAGAAGTTGCTGTGGCCAAGGCCAAAGGGGATGCTGCCTGTTTTCTCTTGTAGGATTTTGATGCTTTCCTGTCTCAAATTTTGGTCTTTCATCCATTCTGAATTTATTTTTGTGTATGGTATAAGAAAGTGGTCCAGTTTCATTCTTTGGCATGTTGTTCTAAAACATCACATCTGATATGAATTCTTGTGCATTTGTCTCTGCCAAAAGAGATCTCTCTCTTCTCAAGCTCCTAAGGACTCTGTGTCACCTTACCAGGATTCATATGCCTACATTATCCTCTCTACCAGGGTGAAAGGTTCCTGAAAGCAGGATCTGGGGTATCTTTTATTCCCCCAAAATGATCAGCACAGTGTCTGGCTCATATTATGAATGAAGGCACCTCCAGCTTCAGCTCCCTAAGCCTTGTAACTATAAGATAACGGCAAGGCAGTAACAACTCTGGCAAATGCCCTTAAGAGAGTCATAGCCCTGGCTTCTTTGAGGTTCCTCTGCTTGCCTAGCTCAAAAGGCAAGAAAGACACAGAGCAAATCTTAACCACTCCCTTTAGAATCCACCCTTCAGGGAAATAAGCAAGTAGATTGTAGGGGAAGCAATGGGCCTGGATGGTCAGTGGATGACAAACTTAATGGAAAACAGACAAGCCAGAGTAAGAAGGCTTAAATGCCTTTTAGAACATTATTATATAATAATATAATTATTATATATATTTAAATATATATATATTTAAATATATATATATATTTATATATNTACCATAAAGAAGGTGGAAGACTGAGAGTCAGAAAAGCTAATTACGCGGCAGGTTTTTAAACAGCCTAATAAGAGAAGTTGAGTGACTGAGACAAATACTTTGGCAAACTACCTGGTCACAGGGACATAAATCTGAAAAAGCAGCAGATTCTCCAGATGGGTCAGAACTGATCCCATTTTGTGTTTAAAAGAGAGAAAATATGAAGTTTGTGCATTGAGGAGTGTGTGTGTGCGCGCACACACATGTGTATAGTAATCGGAAGGGAAGGGTATGCTATTGATAAACTCTGGAGAAAGAAATCATCTGTATTGGGAAGAGACTTAAAGGTTGAGGCACAATCCAAAGCAAGAATAAAACAGCTCAGCACAGTGCGGTCAGCCCCGTACGAGAGGGTGCCTTCAGGGTAACACACACTGCTGCTAGAAACACCAACCAGAAAATGGACAATCAGGTTCTCAAAAGAGAAGAGTCGTCCAGAGGGTCTCTGTAGGACCAGCCTCGTTCCTTAGCCTTGAACCAATGTGCTCTCGCCACAGGCAAGGAAAACGTTGCACTCCTGCACAAAGTCGATTCCAAATACAGAAGCCTCCGAAGCGTATTTCTTATGGAATAAAGACCGAGTGAAAAAAGCAAGAGTGCAACACAAATGTTAAAGTAGTCAGTCTTGCAAAAATAATTGCAAGTAAAAGGGCAGACGTCCCCATGACTCTGGAGAAAGGTGTCTGGATACACCACTAACAATGGAAGCCTAAAAAGAGACATTCTTTTCTAATTTTGTTTGGCTGTGGTCTTTTTTTCGCCCTTGCTGTTGCTAACTGGTGGTATACTCTAGGGTGGATCTGGCTGACCTTTGGGCTTTTATTTTGGCTTAGAACCATCTGGATAGTGCTAATCAAATACATTAACTGATTGAACTACTAGCTGCACCCTCTTATGCCCATGAAATCACAGAACAATTAGGAGGCCCAGGAGCAGGGATAAAATGGGAAAGGCAGGTACTTAAATTTGGTGAAAGAGACAGGGGAACTCTCTCACGGACGCATTTACAATTCCAACGTTCTCCAAATGGGGAAAAATAACTTTCAGGGGCAATGTCCTTTTCCTCACGACTGTGTTCCCCCAGTTTCTTCTCGGACTTCCTTTCCAGCTGCTCAGGTATTCTGTGGTGTTATCCCAACCCGGTCTCTGCCTGTCATCTCCTTACAGTGTGTGAAGACTGACTGTCCTTTCTTAGCGGGTAGTGTGGGGTCCTGTTTCACAGTCACGTGCTGACACGGGGTAAACAGGAAGTATGGGAACTACTTTTCCAAAAAGTCTGAAAAAGGACAGCAGCCCTCACTCGTAAAATGGAGAATTCAGGGGCGGCTGGGTGGCTCAGCTGATTAAGTATCTGACTCTTAATTTCAGAACAGGTTATGATCTCACAGTTTGTGAGATCAAGCCTCGCATTGGGCTTTCTGCTGCCAATGCAGAGCCTGCTTGGGATTCTCTCTCCCTCTCTCTCTGCCTGTCCCTGCTTGTGCTCTCTGTCTTGACATAAATAAATAAACATTAAAAAAAAAAACTTTAAAAAAATGGAGAATTCAGAGGTTTCCTCCTAGGCTTCTGGTGAGAATTTACTTCTAGGGCTTGGCTCAGTGCCTGGCACACAAGGAGTGCTCAATAAATGCTAGCTAACATTATTTGTAGTGTTATTATGTAAGTCCTTATAATTCTCTGTGACCTACTATGTGCTCTGGATGATGCTGAAGACCTAGGAAAAGCAGCTTTCATTCCCATCAAACCTCCTTTTTATTACAAACATTTTTTCAATGCTTCTTTATCATCTTGAAATGAAATTCAGGGCTAATATAATCTATGGACACATACAATTTAAAATCAATATAATGCCCTTGCTGTAAAATAAAGAAAATATACAGAAGTAAGATGTATTTCTACACGGTAACGTGCAGGCACTGCTATACTAGCAGACACAGCATATGCTTGTACTCCTATGTAAAGTTAACATAGGTCTGACAGCTACGCATACATGCAAACCAATACACGCACATTCCAGTGAGGACTGAAATACTGCAGCTAGCATTACCGTGAACATCACATTGCCAAGCTTCCCGTCTGCTCCTTGTTCCCCAGCCCTCTGTGCTTTGGAGGGACTATATATTAGTTCTGGCCATGGGGCTACAGATGTGTCTCATTTTTTGGGCAGAAGCACCAAGGAGTTAGTGTGCAAGCCCGTTCTACCCCTGCCTAAGTTGGCTGGGGACAACCCTCATGGTGGAGTCAGTCGTGCACCCCTGATTAACCATGAGCACAGCCTGTTGCCAATACTTGATGGGCTTTTAGCATAAACAGAAAATAAACTTTGTTGCGTTAAGGCACCAGGATTCCTAGGCTAATGTGTTTCTGCAGCACATTACTCTGTATCCCTCAATCGTGAACAACTCTTTTAAAATATACCCTGATTTGGGGCACTTGGGTGGCTCAGTTGGTTGAACGTCTGACTTTAGGTCAGGTCATGATCTCGTGGTTTGTGAGTTCAAGCCCCACACTGAGCTCATGGCTGTCAGTGCAGAGTCCAGTTTGGATTGTCTGTGCCCCTCTCTCTGCCACTCCTCTGCTTGCGCTCTCTCAAAAATAAAATAAACATTAAATATATATACGTACATATATATACCGATTTTACACAGTTGTGCACCTGGAAATTTAGTGTATGCTAAAACCATGCAAAAAATATTTTGTGATTATATGGAAAACTAGGTTCAGATCATTATAAACAGCATTTTCACCTACATAAATGACCAGCAGGATATTTGAGAGTTTGTGTAGAGCTTGGACCTATCTGTGCTGAGAAAGAACATCCACTGAACTGAAGAACATTTATTACCCTTGCCTCTCATCACTGGGATAACCAAAATGAACCTGCCCAGGCTATAAAACTTCCCCTGGAGGAAGAATACCTCTGTGCCAATAACTGAGAGACAAGATCAACATGGATTCGACTTAGCTCAGCAGTGCTTTGTGGGGTTTCACCAGTGTGTGGTTCATAGATTAGAGAATCTTAGCATATTGGATGGTGTTCCACAAAATGTTAAAAAAAAAAAAAAAAGGTTCTCTGGTCACAGTTTGGGAAATTCAGGGCTGAGGAGTATCAAGCAAGTTTGAGAATGTTTAAGGCATGGAGCACTGCGGATGACCATCTGGGAGACACAGCACGCGCTGTTCCCCATGCTTCCGGGAGCGGGGTGGTCTTTTATTTCAAACTTTCCGCGGAACTCAGGTTCTATAGGAAACACAATCTCCATTTCACGGATGACCGTCCCAAGGTACAGTGCAAGGGAGAGGTTTGTGCCAGGTTTTCAGTGAGTTAGTGGCAGTGATAGACCTAGAACCTCCCTTAAAAATCAATATTCTCAATTGTAAGTAGGAATTAAGTGAGATACATGCTCCCATGTGGAAGAACTCAAGAACATTACGCTAAGTGGAAGAGGCCAGACACAAACGGTCACATATTATATGATTCCATTTACATGAACAGATAAATTGAGAGAGACAGGAAGAAGAACGTTGGCTGCCAGGAGCTGATAGAGTATGGGAAGGGGAAGAAGTACTTGATGGATATGGGGTTTCCTTTTGGGGTGATGAAAATATTTTGGAACTAGATAAAGGGAGTGGTTGCCTAACACTGAATGTATTAAATGCCATGGATTTCTGCACTTTGAAATGGTTAATTTTATGTTATGTGACTTTCATTAAGAGTGAATAAATAGACAAGGTTAAAAAAATAATATTCTTTTCTCTATTCTGTGCTCTTATCAATTTGAGTTGTCCAATACACTAGAAAGTCACATAGCGGTATGATCTTTTCCATATGCTTTCTCGTATTGTTGGTACAAATATTATTTTATTACTTTTCATTTTCTGGTTATTGTGTAAGGAAGTGGATGCAATAAACCTACAGTGATTAGAATTTTATGGGGATTGGTTATAGTCTGAAAAAGACAGTTCAGCTACTCTGAACAGGGTAGAGTGGTTTTCTATCCATTAGCTACTATGAGCTAGGGTCTGTGTTCTGCGGAATGGAAATACCAGGGAACTGGAGTCAGATGAACAGGGACTTAAATCCTGACTCCATTACTTCATAGCTATTCAGTTACAGCAACTTATTCAAATTCTCTGACCTCCAATTTCCTCATGTGTTATGGAGAAATACAACACAACACAGTCACTGGGTCAGTTAACTGTGATGATGTAGGTAAAATGTCTAGAACGGAACCTGAATACATAAAATGAAATCAACCCAAGTTCCAGTATCTCCAAGTATGCTATTTTCCTGGAGAGCACACCAGCGGGGCCTCAGCTTTCCTTCAGAGGGTCAGAGAGCTGCCTCAATCCATGCTAGGGACTTTCCTTCTGAAGTTGAGGACATATTCGGCTCCAGGAAAGAATTTCAGAGTGAAGATTTTCTTTGTTCTCTGACTCCATGGGATGCTCTGTTGTACTGTGCAGATCAGAAAGTGGGAGTATTGGGCAGAATATATTATGCATATGCATGTGTTTATAAAATAACAAGTATCTCTAGAAGGGAACCCCTACATAATCAAGTCTGTCAGAAGAAAGACTCTCTGGAACCTTCATCTTTTGATCAATTGGGAACTAAGTGGGCATTTTAAGAAAAAACAAACACCTGTAGGCACAATTAATGTGTTTCTTTAATACATGATGATTCCTTTCACCTCTATTCAGTTTTAATATATAAATTGGTACTTTAGAAAAAAAATATTGACAAAGTCATCTTTATTTTAAAATAATGCAGTAGCCACACAATAGTGCGCTGTACTACACGGAAGGACTAGCGAATTGCATAGGGCAGGTTGGGGAGATTTGGTTCATATGAGGACAGAGCATGGTGAAGGCCAGTAGATTTATCTGCATCTGAATCACCAAATTGGTACCATCATCTCATTTTAAGACAAATAAGCAAAATTAACCAACTCCAGTCACTGGAACCCAGCAAGCTTAATTCAGTGCTGCTAAAGCCACTCAGGAAAGGTGAGGAGCAGACTAAAGCATTTTCATTACTAAACTGCTGTTACAGAACCTCATTCCCAAATAGCAATTCCTGCGTTTAATAAACATTCCCTCCCAAATCACAGAGTGAGTTACACTGGTCCATTACGGGCTATGTGGAAGCCCGAGGACAAGCAGCCCTCTCCTGAGGGAAGCCTAACTGGACAGAAGGTGAGTTAGCACCCATTTTTCCAAGATTCTGTTTCTTCTTAATTCCAAGATCGGGGAAAACGCAAATAAGATTGTAGTGAAAAGCCAGCTCCTCTCCCAGGAGGTGAGTGGTGGTGAAAGAGAGAATGGGAAGAGGGAAGGGCACTAGCTCAATCACATGGGAGGAAATCCGTTAAAACAGACAGACAAATAAAGCAAGCTCCCTCAGGGCCTAGAAACAAGAAGAGGGGACCTAAGAGGACTTTTTGGTACCCTGTCTCCAAAACGGAATGTGAATCATGGGTTCAAACGCTCCCCACATGTAGACTGACACAAATGTCTAATGACAGTCCCTGGGCGAGTGTCCAGGAGTTCTGAGTGTTGCTGTTATGTCACCTGCCACGCCAGAAGCCATTCCCTTGGTGATCTGCAAGGTGCGTCTCTCCAGTTGGCGACACAGAGAGAATCTGCCGGGCGGTTCATAATAAAGTGAGGAACCAGCAACAGAAATGTGAGACAGTGCGTGGGTCTGTTCTCTGCGTGGATTGTAAGAGAGTCCTCTGTATTAAAGAGTCACTGGAACTGGGGAACCCAAAATGACGACGCAGATCTAAAAATAAATAAATAAATAAACGCAGAGACATGCACTGAAAAAGAAAAAAAACTGGAAAGATATTCAGGAAAAGGTTAACAATGATTATATCTGGGTGATAGAGTTTTATCTGAATTTTTAGAATTCTTTGATGGCCCAATTTAAAATGAAAAATGATTAAATGACTCTTACCTCTACCTGTAAAATGAGTATTATACACTTTTGTGCCCCAAGGTCTGGTTCCCGTATTCTCGAATAATTCTATATTTGACTGATATGATCCAAATTTTTAAAACAATCTCCCTTTGCAATACAACTAGAATATTAATCCTATAATACTTAAATATCAAGATTATGATTCATAAAATTTCATGCGGTATTGCTTGTAAAGGTAAAATGCAAAAAAAAAAAAAAAGTCCAATCATATGTGAAGAGTTAAATTATGGCACAGGCATACTACAGAATACCAAGCAACCACTAAAAATGAGTAATTAAGATCCATATGTATAGACACTAGAAATGTGTATATAAATCACTGTTGAATGGAAGAAGCACGGCACAGGACAATATGCATAATATAATTTCATTTTGTTGAAAGGAGAAACTGTGATTTTGAGTATAATCTAAGAAGAACTTGACCTCCTCTTCTCTAATATATGCATAGAGCTCATTCTCTCCTTTCCTTCTGGACCCTGCCTAAAAGTCATCTCAGAGAGGCTTGCGCTGACCATCAGGTCTAGAGCAGACTCCCTTCGAGTTCTCTTTCCCTTTATCCTACTTTTCTTTATATGCATCACTACCACACTTTATATTACATTTTTGTTGATTTATTGACTGTCTTCCTATCAGAACACAGGTTTCATGAGAAACCATTTCTTTGGCTACTGTTGTTTTCTTAGTACCAGTTCCTGGTACACAGCAGATGCTCAAATAATTGTTGAATCAATGAATAAATAAATGTAAATATGTATATATATATATATGTATGTATATAGGCAGACCTGTATATGTCAGATAGGTATTTATACACATAAATACATACATACTTACATACAGGTGAAATGCATAAATACCTAGGAGAAAAATCTCATAGCATATGAACCAACTGTTAATAGTGGTTATTCTTGGGAGCAGGATGGATGGATGGGTAGGGAGGAGGGCCCTTTTACTTTTTACATTATATGCTTCTATCTTATTTGAATAATTGGCAATAAGGATGAATTATCTTATGATAAAAAAATACAAAAACTGTTTCCACATAAGGACCAGGGTTCATAGAACCTATATAATGGCTTTAAAATATGTCTGGTGATTACACTGAGACATCCAGCTTCTCAGTCGGACTGATCAACCAATGATATTTTAATCAGTTATAATTTCACTTTTCTTACTTTAGGTAGTGGTTCTCAAACTTTAGTGTGCATAGAATCATCTGTCCAGTTTGTTAAAAATAGAGAATCTCAAGGTCTATCCCCAGAGGTTCTGAATAGGGGTTGGGTAGCAGGAATTTCCATTTAAAAAAATATCACCCAAGGTGACTGACTGAAAGCCCACCATTTGAGAAACTGGTTCAAGACAGAGTTGAGACAGGGAAGACGGAATCAACATATATTTAATGAGGACCGATTATCTGCCTGGCAATTGTGCTTAATTAACATTAGATAAGTTTAATTAATTGGTTGTTAGGGGATGAGTATTTCAGCTGGCTACATTCGCAACCAATTGGTAAGCGGTTAAAGACTCTAACAGCCTGAATAGAACGAAATACCTTGGAAGTGAAACGTTATGTTGCAGGTATTGTGGTTCCATTTGTGTAAATTCTGAAATAATATTAAAGTTGAAAGATGTATTATATGATGTCTTCATTTATATATGGGGGATGGCAAATGCACAGTGTCTGAAAACAAAGGCCAGGGAGTATATCCTCACTGCACATTAAAAGTAGTGGCCTACCAGTCAGAAAACCTTATTTGTAGCTCCTTTTGACCATCACATATGTCCCTTCCCTAGGACTCAGGTTTCTTATTAAAACCTGCTAGAGTTGAACCAGATGGCTCTAAGATCTCATGTGGCTCTATCCATCTATTTTTCCAATACAAACACCTACTGGCTTTTCCTTTGTATTACACGTGATACTTCTGTGAAAGGTGCTTCCATGTGAAATGGCTGCTGATGTGCTCCCACAGCCTTTTACACACACACACACACACACACACAAATAGGTAAATATATAAAGGTTTCCAGCACACTAAACTCACAAATGCATTTAGCCCTTACTCTATTATAAAATGCCTATTACAGTAAATCATTTCAAGAGTCTACATGAAAAATAACTTTGGGATGACTTGGTGGAAAAGGTATCCGAAACTACTGACTTAATAGATTTAAAACATAACAACAGCAGAAACAAACAAACTTGTGATACGAGGCCATGAAATTCTGAGTCATTTTAAGTACCCTAAGATTGTGTCTGGAATATTCGCCTTTTCTGCTGTCATATTTATACTTCATTTACAAGGATGTATCCCAGTTAGACAGTTTTATAAGAAAATGTAACAATGAGAAGGTATGCTAAACAAACAAACAAACGCCCGTCCCACGAATCTAGAGATCTCTAGGTAAAATGAATCAACAGCAAATACATCAGCATCCATGAAGGTAGGAAAGTAACACCTGGAGGACGAGGAGACACAATGGCTCATTTCATACATTTTCCCCTTCACATTCCATTCTAGACTAATCGGGGGGCTCAAACTGCCCTGCTGCCAGAATAATCCATATTCCATTTAGCGTTGCTGATGAGGGAGAGGAAGGGAATGAAAGAGAGGGGATGCCTCAAGAGGACAACAAAGAACAAGATCACAAGGATGCTGACTGCTAATTAGCAACATATTATAAATATGGGTAAATGCACTAGTCTTTCAACTCGTGAGCCCCTAAGTTCATATCTTAGATGGAAGTGAAAATGTGTTTGTCAGTACCATGCTGGTCTCTTTTCTCGAAAGATGACGGACACCAAGGAGCTGGGCTGAGGGCCGGTGCAAAGAGATGTGCTCCCGCAAGAGGGGCCGCCACTTGGCAGCAGAGGCTGCCTCTGACCAGTGCTGATCTCTCCTCCCTTAGCAACTGTTTATCGTCAGTTCTTCCGATCTTAAGACAGTCTGTTCTTTCAGCAGGGGCAATTGGCCCCCTTTCCCGGAACAGTGCCTGGATTGTTCATCGGCAACTGAGAACCCTCACTGGTAGTATTTTTTTGAGCCCCTCTCGAAGCACTGAAGATTCTGCCTGAGTCAGAGGAATCCTGCAGGAATGGATTATAAAGCACCTCCAGGCTTGGGTACTAAGTCCCACTGCCTTTTGGGAAGCAGAATTCAATCAATTTATAGCCCCGATCTCTTGCTCTAAGGCCTTTTGGGGAGAACATCCTCTCGGCCACAGGAGCCAACCCTGTAGCTGTTTAAGATGACGGGATCCAAAGAGAGTTCTCAGCCAGGAGGCTGAAGATAATGGCTGAGACATCAAGTGGTCCAAAGGAAAGAAAAGATTCAGAGTTCTATATTTTAAGAGTTATTTTAATACTATTTAGAAGAAAGGAAAATACGCACATACACAAGCACACACATACACACTTTGACTTCTTTGGGCTGCTCTAATAAAATGGCAACATGATGTTTTTAGCCTTCTCTTAAAAGCCTCTAGCCCTGTCTCTTTCCTGCTGGATTTACAATGCTAAAAGGCAAAATCCCAGAAACCTATTTCTGTTTACTTAAGAAGGATAAAGTGTTACCCCAAAACAGAGGGGCCTTTTACAGAGATTGGAAAACAAATGGTTTAAGAGCATTAAGATCTACATATCTCTCATGCCAGCACATTTAAGGTCATCAATCAAACATAATCCTGAACATACAAGGTGCAAAAGTGCTAAAAAGGCCCCATTAAAATCCAAGCCTTTTCAGGTGTGCCACCCAATCCTGAGACTTATATACAAGGCAGAAACGGCTCTGGTTTATACACACAATACCATTAGGGACAATTTATCATGTCTTTAAAAGTGATCTATGGGACATTGTGAAATTGCTTATTAACTCCAGAAATAACAAACCCGGCTTGTGTTAATGTACTCGAATACCCAGAATTGGAATTGTGAAAACTTAAGTTAGAACCTATTCATATTTACAGCTTAAACTTTCTATTAATCTACCTCCTAACTTGCGTTTCAGATTTTTCAATTCATATTTTTTTAATTAGCATTGGGTGCTACAGCTATTTTGACATAAAGCGTTCAGATGTTTGAAATAGGTTTGCTTCACCAAGTGCCTAAAAGAGCAAAGATTACATGAACAAATTCATTCTGGGTAAAAACCCAAATTACAGGAGTTTATACTTTTATCTTTCAAATCTTATTTTCAAAACACTGCCAGTCAGTCTGCACTTATTTCCTGATTTTTCTTTAACCCATTATAAAGAAATATGTATGTGACTATCCAAAGTCCTGGCTCGTCTACCTGACTTCATTACACCTTTTTTTAAAAAGGTATTTTTTTGTTCCATAAATACAAGATTTCATACATAAAAATAGCACCCTTGGTCTGCATTAAAATCTACCAAAGCTAAAAATTGTAGAAGTAAAAGGCAGAGGAAGCTTGAAACCAAGGACAGACCTTGCTGTACGTGGGTGTGCCTCAAGCTCATTAATGTGAAACCTATAAAAACAACCACAGATCTTCCTCGACTTACGATGGGGTCATGTCTTAATAAGCCCTTTGTAAGTTGAAAATATCCTGAGTTGAAAATGCATTTAATACACCTAATTTAGCAAACCTCACAGCTTACCCTAGTGCACCTTTAACATGCTTAGAACACTTACATTAGCCTACAGTTGCGCAAAAGCATCTAACACAAAGCCTGTTTTATAATGAAGTGTTGAAGATCTGTCTACTGAATACTGTAGTGAACGTGGAAAGCAGAATGGTTGTACGGGTACAGAATGGTTGTAGGTATATCGACTGTGACTCATGGGGATCTATGGCTGTTACTGCCAGGCAGCATGAGGGAGGATCGTTTATCATATTACTGGCCAGAGACAAGATCCAAGTTCAAAATTCTAAGTATGGTTTCTACTAAATGCGTATCACTTTCTCGCCATCATGAAGTCAAAAAATCTTAAGTCAGGCAACATCTGTATATTCTGAGGCCCTTTTGGTCACCACAGATCCTGGTTTATGGACTGGCTTACATTTAGGTATATCTACTGGCTCACTACATGGCATTGGTACAATTTTGTGCTCACGCTTTGGTAGGACTACTGTATGTTTCTGCATCAGGTGGCTGTCTACCTACATACAGAAAATCTCACCTTTGGCGTTTCTTAGCAAGTTGACGATTTTGCACAATGAGAACCAGGGCGAATGAATAGCCAGTTCTCTCTGCCTTGACTCCTACACCTGAGAAATGCTCTTCTTCCAGTGCTTATTCAGCAAACAAGCAGATACTACAGGTCAAGAATTGTGCTAGATGCTCTGCCTACTAAATGTAAGGAGTTTACAGCCAGAAAATGGAGGCAAGTGTACAAAAAAAAGTATAATGTTACCAAGGACTCTAAAGTGGTCAGTTCCACATGGAGAATGTGGGTCAGGACAGGTGCTGCAATGTGGATGTTAAGGGACTTAGGGCTACACGCCATCACTGGAACAGAGAAGGCAGAAGCATATAATTAAAAAAATTTTTTTGGATGTTGTTTTAATTTTGAGAGACAGAGAGAGACAGAGCATGAGTAGGGGAGGGGCAGAGAGAGGGGGAGACACAGAATCTGAAGCAGGCTCCAGGCTCTGAGCTGTCAGCAATGCGAGGCTTGAACTCATGAACCATGAGATCACAACCTGAGCCGAAGTCAGATGCTTAACTGACTGAGCCACCCAGGAACCCCAGAAGCATATATTTTAAAAAGACTCCTAAAGACAGAGCCCAGAACCCGTTAGGTTAGGCTATATTGGTGCTCAATGTAGNCTCCCTGACCCCTGAGCTGTGCCGTTCGGCTAGCTGGGTAGGGACGTACTTGGGTCAGAGGAATTATCATCATTAGCATATCTGCCCTATTTCTACATATTTCATTCCAATGAGCCCCCTTCTATTGTTTCTCCCAAAAGAACAATTTCATTCCAGATGCAGTGGATTGGCTCAGACCATGCATACACTTATCTCTTCAATCATGGGAGCCAGCTGGAGGAAAAAGAAAATAAACAAAAAACAAAACTAGTTTAGTTTGACGCGATGTAATCCTTATGACAATTTTCTGAACCCACCGCATGGTACATATTAGTTCTTTAAAAACAAAGAACAACAAAACCCCTGCTTACTGATATGTCAGGCAGTATTCCAGAGGATCGATTTACCTTTCCTTCAAGATGCTCCTAGACATTTACTTGTTATCTTTCAGCTAATTAATATTTAGATTAGTGTCATTGTNGCTTAACTGACTGAGCCACCCAGGAACCCCAGAAGCATATATTTTAAAAAGACTCCTAAAGACAGAGCCCAGAACCCGTTAGGTTAGGCTATATTGGTGCTCAATGTAGTGATATGCATGAATCTAGGCAGTAGCATAATGTGGTGAAATGGTTTCCAGGTTAGGAGAACTTGGATGGATTCACATTTTGGCTCTCTTCTTGGTCTGTGAACTTGGGAAAGGTACTTAACCTTCAGTCTTCACCTGAAAGATGGGCATCGCAATGTCTGTTTCATAAAGATGTTGTGGAGACTTTGAGAAACATATATAAAAATGCTTATGAAGTATAACTTAATCCAGGATTTCTCCAATCTTGTTTTGTGAGATATTTGCTTCTCAGAGCCATTACTATGCTAATGTATAATCTGACTCTTTGAGAGGGGTACAGCAGCATACAGCAGTGCACACAGACCATGAAGCCCTTATTTGGTGGAACACCTACCTCCACAGGGAGACGCACCTGGGAAACTGTGTCTTATGTCTTTAAATATATATCTACTTAGAGTTTATAAGTGAACATTAGAACAGATGGCACTCTATTGGAAACTACCGAAAAAGATGATGAAAGAGAAGAGGTCATTTCTCAACAAATTGCAGCTGTGGCCAGCAAACAGTGACCAATTGGGTGTCTGAATTCTCTGTCCACAGAATGGGGAAAACCACAATGTCCTATGTAGAATTAAACCCTTGCCTACAATCAAAGCTTCTGACACTGGCCCTGGCCCATTACACGGCACTGGCCAATTGTCTCCCTACTCTCACTTCTGAGGTACTCATGCTCCAGGATCCCAACTTTCCTTAAGGGTCTCTTGTTTCTCCTATTTCTTAGCCATGGCTCAAATTTCCATTTGCAAAGCATTCCTTCACTCTCTCCAGTCTATGTAAGTCCATCGGTTCCTTGGAAGCCAGGTTTAAAACTGACCCCAACCAGAAGTCTTCTGAGTTTTTCCCAGTGGAATCCATTTCTCCCTCTCCAATAAAGTGCCCTTCTGTGGCAGCTATTAGCCTGGCAAGCAAGCCTTTCCCAGAGCTATTCTTTATCTTGGACTCCACTAGGCTGTCTGCTTCTCCAGAGCAGGGCTGTGTTCTTCCCCTTCCTATCTCAGTGCCTGGTACAATGTATTACACATAAACGAAAAAACACTTGTTGGATCAAGTGGCTTCGATTCCGCTCAGTAAGACTGAGTTCAAAGCATAAGAGATTATATCCCAATAACGAAATGTAAATTCTACTAAAGTCCAATGATAATTAATGAAAGGAACGACATGTTAGTACTAAATGCAGTTGCTTACCAGGTCTAAAAACACAGTGTGCTTTTACCTATCACAGAGGTTCCCACATTGTTGCCAGAATTATTTTAATGGAGAGTCTTAAAAGTCCTGGGAATACTTCCAGATTGTTGTTAAATGGGCTCAAAACTGAAAATACAGTCCAGGGGATCGAGGCCTCCCCCAAACACTTGGGCATCCGTATTTCCCGTACAGGATGCCCTTTCAATGATGCCCTTCCCCATCCTGTGTCTCCTTCTTTCCATCCTCCCCACCTGATCCCTCCACTCATAAGTTGGCCAACCAAGCACTTCCCCTGTCAGGTAAAAGGTAAGAAAGACCCCTGTGCTTTTTATCCCAAGCCTTACTAACAAGGAAGGAAGTTAATTAAAGTCTCATCTAGAACACATTCTTCCCCCAGCTGTGTATAAGTCATGAGCAGAATGACGATTATGTGCACCTGGGCAAAACATTAAAGAGGAATGCTCTGTCAAAATTAGGTATGGTTTGGAAATCAGAAACAAACAGAGTGTGTATATTCTGTAGAAACAACATTAAAATATCACCAAGCCAGCACCGTAGGTTGGGTGCCTCTAAGGTGGAGGCAGGGAATGGTCCAAAGAAGAGCTGTGGGGGGTTAGGCCAGTTCCGGAATGAGACTGTAAGATCTTTGAGCACAGGGCCCACGTTGGTTCTAGCACAGGAAAG
>NW_027532585.1:8695855-8764578 GCF_008692635.1 Crocuta crocuta
CATTGTGGGTTGTTTTAAGAAAGCACAGTTCTGTTATTTCAGTGTACTTTGCTAACCTGTGCTTCCAACCTCGCCTCCTCCCAGCCAGCCAAGCTGGACTACCCTAACCCTCTCATCCATCATGCTTTCCCACTTCCCCACTATTCACCTTGGATGCCCTAATAATATGCAGTAGACTAGACTAAAAACTGGATGGTAGNCGTTGGTTCTAGCACAGGAAAGAGAGAGAGAGAGATACAGGATAGAGAGAGAGAGAGAGAGAGAGATATCGAGCCCGAGCCCGTGAGTGGGGGAGGGGAGCACAGAAAGAATCCCAAGCAGGCTCCGAGCTATCAGTCTAATGCAGGGCTCAAACCCGTGAACTGTGAGGTCATGACCTGAGCCAAAATCTAAATTATAAATATAAATTTTACAATACTTGTTTAGATTTCCATTTAGGTTTAATAATTTCCTTGTTCACTTTTCCTTCTTGTACTTTAGATCTTCCTTCTGGAGTAATTTTCCTTCTTTCTGAAGTACTTTTAAATGAAAAGTTCCTTTAGTGAAAATCCACAGATGGGTTTTCTCTCTTAGTCTCTGTTTAATAATGTTGTTTTGGTCTTATCATGGAAAGATATTTCGCTGAAACAATTCCAGGCTTGCAGTCATTTTTCTCTTACAACTTGGATGCCATTATTCTACTGTCTTATGGCTTTGATTCTTGAGATGCCTACTTTCAGTCTAACTTATCCTTTCTTTATCTGCAATGGCTCTCTTTACCTNCCTAATCCTCCTACACGTGCAAACATATGGTTTCTTGCTGGTTCTGGTCTTCTGCAGTTTCACCACAATGTGTCTAGACGTGAAATTCTTTTTATTTATTTTGGTTGGTATATATTGTGTATTTGTGGATTTAAGTCTTCTGCCAGGTTTGAAAATTCTCAGCTATTACCTTTCAGGTATTGCTCCTCTATCTTCTTCTGGAACTCTGATCTGATGTTTTCTAGAGGACTCAACATCTCTCTCACATTCTCCATCTCATTTTTTGTGTGTGTGTGCTCGATTCTGCATAATTTCCTTGAATATATTTTCCACTTCACTAGCTGTCTCTTCACCTTTGTTTAAACTGCTCTTAAACTCATGTATCTGATTTTAATTCCACAAAGTTCTATCTGGTTCTTTATGATCATTTCAATAGTTTCATATTTCTTAATCATTTAAAAATTCCATTTTTATTTTCTGTAAATATTATATACACTCCTATTCATATTCTATGTTGATAGTTCTAATTGAGAACCAGAGGAAGTCAAAACATGTTTGCTGTTTGACTCCCATTTATAGAAATGATTTTTTCTTTGCATGTTTGGCAAATTTTTTATTAGAAGCTCATATTTTGTTAAACTTAACCTGTAGGAATCCAGACAGCCTAATATAGGGATGCTTTCCTCCAGGAAAAAAAAAATTGTTTCACTTCTGCTGGAAGCCAGCAGGACTATTTTAAGCCTTTCAATTGTCCTGGTTAAGGAGAAGAGTTCCAAGGTTAGCTCTCCCATTTTGTGTTTGTGTGTGTGTGCATGCATGTGCCTGTATATGTGTGTGTGCTCCTCCATCTTAAGTTCCTAAGTGCAGTACTGCGGGTTGCACTTAGTCTCTGGGCATCTTAGGTTTTCTGCTTCACTTACAGCTCGCTGCTCTCTCTTCCGGTAGCTTACTGTCTCCCTTTCGCTCCTTGGAGGTTTCCCTCATTTTCTTGAAAATACTTCAATGCATCAAATAATGTGTTTTAATTCATCTCAAATCCAGTTATGCCATGGGTTCNTACCCACCTACTTTCTGTGTCTACATTCTTTTTTTAAAAAAAAATTTTAATGTTTATTTTTAGAGACAGAGAGAGACAGAGCATGAACAGGGAAGGGGCAGAAAGAGGGGGAGACACAGAATCTGAAGGAGGCTCCAGGCTCTGAGCTGTCAGCACAGAGCCCGATGTGGGGCTTGAACCCAGAGACCGTGAGATCATGACCTGAGCCGAAGCTGGACACTTAACCGACTGAGCCACCCAGGCGCTCCTTTTTTGTCTACATTCTCATCCACGAAACTGACCTTGCTTTCCACTCACTGTGAACCCCTTCTGCTGTTAGAATCTCACAGGATTTACATTGTTGTGATACTTTCATACTGCACCTTGTGACCAACATCTGATAACAGCCTCTTTGGTTAATTTGACTTTACAAACTGACCAGGCCAATAAAATCTCCATAAATCCTCAAAATACCCAACCATCTCGATGTCTATCTTAATGTTTATTAAAGCACATAGGAGCTCTTTGGGTGCTCTGTAGTTATCCAGAGAAAAGAAAAGAACCTTCCTCTCAAAGACTCTTATTTTTTGAGGATGCTCTCCAAAAGATAATTTCTCATGAGACTCACTTGGTCAACCATCCACACAGTATGATGAAGCCATGGGTGGTCTTTTTGTTTTTCACATAAACTTTTGGTAAACCACAAAATAGTGAACCAAATATAAACTACTGCTGTCTACATTTTTTCCCCCTTCAAGTGTAGTAAGGTTTCATTCTACTCTTAAAAAAAGCAAACCACCACCCCCTTAGATGACAAGGGCATGAGTAAGCAATAGGTTGTGGAGAAAGAAGAGAAGTACTTCATCGTTTGATAAAGCTGGATGCCAATGCTCCGTGCTCTTAAGAGGCCCAAAGAAACATTATTTCATATGACTCAAGACCAAGTTTGGCACAGGTACAAAATGTGAGGGAGGGATGCCTATAATTCCCTCCCTGAAACAGCAAACTCAGGTGTCAACTGAGCATGTTTCTGTGAGTTAATTAGCTTTTTGGAACTTACATAGAGAGGTTATTTCCTCTAAAAAACATCTCTCTTTGTATAAAGCTAAAAAAAACATGACAATATTTTCACCAAATGAATCGTGGACGTGTAGAGAGTTGAATGAACAGAAAAATAGAAGGGAAAAAAATGGAACAACAACAAAAAAGATGGTTAACAGGGGCTGTTGCATTTCCCAAGCAAGCGATATGAGTTTAATTGAGGCTGACGCATGACAGACTCGCGTGTACAGTATCGCCCAGGCCCCGACTGAAGCTGCTGACAGAGGGTAAATGGTGCGCGGCGGCGGGGCCTGCCCTGGCCTGGCATGGTGACGGAAGTGCCCTGAGCCTGTCAGGAGATAGCATGAGGGCTAATGAAGGGCAGCCCTTGTTTTTAAAATTCTTCTCACTTAGTTTTGGATCAGACTCTACACCATAAAGCCTTCTCAACCTTTTAGTGCTCAGTTAAGGATATGTGACACTTATTTAAAAATTAATGCAATCTAATCAATTTCAAGTTAGACAGCAAAGGGTCTGAAAAAGAGGGGAGACAAAAAGAGAAAAAGGCAGAAGGAGAAAGGGGAAAAAAAGCAAGTGAGACTGAGCTCTATAAATATGGAAGGAGGAAGAAGGCATAAGAAATATGGCATAAGAAGTACCTAAGTGTTTTTGGACACCTTTGTAGAAAGAATTTTGTAGAGACAGACACGGCAACATAAGAAGTCGGGGGTGGGGGGGGAGGCAATAAAACATTCTTCATACATTCTCCCAATAGTATAAAAAGTCCAGGAACCACAAAGTGAAGAGATAAATGCCAAAGGAAATTTTAACATTTGTAAAAAACGAAAAAACAAAAAACAAAAAAATCCCTAAAACCATGCAATTGTAACTTTTTAAAAAGACCAACTTCCCCCCCCCAACCACTATGAGATTACTGTCTATTCCATTATTAATAATTTTCTTCATTGCCCCATTGTGGAACGCTTTCCAAAATGACTGAAGATATGTATTGAATATGCACTTTAGCAGAAATAGTAATATTTCTATACTATAATATTCTATACTTCTACATAGTAATATTTATATATCCCATTGAATGAATGTTATTATTAAAGAGAAATTATCACTAATTTTAAATAAATATCCAGGCATGTAAGCATGAGTCTATATTATCTGTTTTATTTATCCTTTTGCCATATAGGAAAGTGCTTAATTGCAAATTTTATTTACATGTTTTAGGTCCTTGAAAATCACACAGATGCAACCCACATTTTAGAGGTTATTACCTACAAAAGACTTTTTTAAAAAAGTGTTTGCCATTTTAGTGTAAGTAGTGGAAGGTAGAAAGAAGTAGCTCTCAATTATAAGTAGAAAAGATCAAATTTATTTGATGAAGACTACAGGCTACAATGGAAACTCTGTTGCCTCATTTTCTATTAATCCTAACTAAAACCAAACTTACCTGTGTAGACCTTTCTAGGGACAAATCTCTACCTAACTAGATCAGATCTTGATAAGAGAATATGAGAATACACACAATTTATAGTCACATGAAAATCCTGATCCTTGTTTTCAAGCTCATGATAAAAGTGCTTTTTTATTTAAGGGAATTCACAAATTCATAGGTTTGTACTCAAAGAAAAATAACTCTTTTTTTTTAATATATTTTTTTTATTTATTTCTAGGAGAGAGAGAGAGAGAGCGTGAGCAGAGGAGGGTCAGAGAGAGAGGGAGTCACAGACTGAAACAGGCTCCAGGCTCTGAGCTGGCAGTCAGCACAGAGCCCGATGCGGGGCTCGAACCCACGAACCGCGAGATCATGACCTGAGCGAAAGTCGGACGCTTAACTGACTAAGCCACCCAGGCGCCCCGAAAAATAACTCTTTAATAATAATTATTTTTCTCTACATATAGGTTTTACCAAACATGACCATTTTATCAGATTTTAAAATAAGCCTTCTATAGAAGGCTTTATCAGATTTTAGAAAAGCTTTCTATAGAATCTCATGCTCACCTTTACAACATGCATTGAGAAAGCTCATGCACATGTAGAATTTAAACAAATGACCAAAACAGCTTGCTAAATTACTAGGAAGCTTTTCAGGAATTTACATACTGGAAACACAGGCAACCACTCAGAACTTCTAATCTTTTCACAAGTTATTTGTTAAAAAATGGCATGATAATGAAAAGAAGAAGAATGGCAACAGAGTGCAGTCAATAAAGTTCAGCAGATACACCTCTTACTCTGTTTTACTTCTGTCTGGCAAGAGACCTTACTTGTAATTCATTCCTAGAACCACTGGGCTTTGGCCAAAGCAAGTAACAATTACTCCATTACTGTCTCGTATTGAAGATTAGTATTTGTCAGTGTTACCATGCGGGGTCAGCTTTCATTACAAATGGCTATGATTACAAGCAGTTCTAAGTTTCTTTACAGTTAGCATAAATCTATCTAGGAGGAGGTTAGAGTCAGTCATTTCATTTGTTTACTGGGCAGTCTAGATAGTCTATATGCATCCTAAAATGTAAAGAGAAAGAATTCTCAAATAGGTGTTTCGTCTACAGTCCTAGGTGGTAATAACTATTAAAGCAAAATGAAAAAATGACAACACAAATTCAATGTTTCCTTTTGGTCAAAATTATTTTGTTACTTAGGCTGTAATATCAGAGTCAATCATCTAAGAAATTTGGGTAGGAGATGAAAATGGGACTGGATGACTTCAAAGATCCTTTCCAAAGCAAGGATTCTTTGACTTTATGCCACAGTTTGCTTGGTGTTTTGGACTAGGAGATGCCCCTGAAAGGGGAATGAGAAAACAAGACTCACGAGATTATTGATTTGGGGCTTTTACCTAGAGCATCAACAGTAATCACTGGCCCTTTTGACGCTCTTAGAGACTCTAGTGGGGCTGCCTGTGTTTCCTAGAGGCTTAGTCACAGAGCAGACCTAAGCGGATGATCTTGGAAAAACTTGAAAACAAAATGACTAGAAAAGGATGCATTTTCTGACTTCCTGGGGCATTGAAGATGATTTTAACCAGAACATGACCAGTTAAATATAATGCTACCTTTTGTATACTGATACTAATATAAGATGGTGTGTCAACTATACTCAAGTAAGACGGATAGATAGATAACATATATACAAATAAAATGAAATAAACTGATGCTACATGTATATAATAAATATTTATTTGGTCTAGCACATCTCAAGCCTATATATTTTTATACATTTAGTATCTGTGTGTGTGTGTTGGGGGGGCGGGTTTTTTTTTTTTTTGTTTCCCATGTTTTGCAAATATTTTATGTAAAAGCTGGGATACAGTGTTTTAAACTAAGAATAAACTGTCATTATTTCAATATTTCATATTATTTCAATATGGCTTGCTTCCTTTCACAAGTGACATTCACAGTCCCATTCAGGATAGAGTGACCTGACTCATCAACAGGATTTCATTATTATTATTATTTTTTATTTGAGAGAGAGAGAGAGAGAATGGGGGAGGGGTGGAGGGAAAGAGAGCATCTCAAGCAGGTTCCACGCTGAGTATGGAGCCCGTTGTGGGGCTTGATCCCATGACCTTGACATCAAGACCTGAGCAGAAATTAAGAGTCAGATGTTCAACCAACTGTGCCACCTAGGCGCTGCTAGTTTTGCTTTTTAATGAAGGGGTGATAATGTGGCAGGGAGTGGTGAATATTAAATAAATGCTTAAGATAATTTCATGATTACAGAATATTCAGAAGAAAGGCTCAGTATTAAGATGTCTAACTCTTACAATGAGAAACATGGCTTCTATGCAAAAATAGTCATGTAACTAAATTAGTAAAATCTACCATATTTTCATCTATCTTTTTAAGATTCATTGTCGGTCTACCATACTCCAAGTGTTAGACTTAGGAAAGGCATTTTATGTACTTATTTACTTAAAAGTTTACTTATTTAAATAATCTCGTACACTCAATGTGGGGCTTGAACTCATGACCCTGGGATCAAGAGTTGCACGCTCTTCCGACAGAGCCAGCCAGGTGCCCTAGATTCAGGAAGGGCATTTTAAAAATTAGGTAGTTATGATGCTTGCCCTCAGAGTTTATACCCGGATGATTCTGGAGGTTTTTCTCATCACTGCTATGAATAACTATAATTATTTCTAAAGCTATTTTTAGCTACCCCAAAGACATTTTTGTATATTTCTAGTGATCTTTTTCTAACGCTGAGGCCACCTTCATTAATTTAACCATTTAAAATTCTTGTTCAATACTACTTGCTTCCTTTACTTAGCAGAAGTCTTGATTTTAATGAATTCTCTTTCAAAGAGCAAAAATATACCTCATCACTTAATCCCTCCCCAAAGCATATACCAAGTTTTTCAGGAGCATTAAGCAGCATAGTAAAAGAGGAACTTCTTAAAATTTACTGATACATAAATAAGTTAAGATCCACTAAATCTTTATCGTAACCATATATTTCACCAAAAAAACCCACCCCATTTTCCAATGAGAATTCTTTCTATAGATTTTTACTTCCAAGCCCAATTTTACTAGTTAACCCTGGTTAAAATGGCTTCTAAAGTACAAATATTTGACCAAAGGCACAGTGACTGCAAGATCTGCTACTCTCCTGATAGTTAGGCCAACCGACAAAGTCGAATTAAAATGCATAAGGAGTGTGCAATCCTGGTCATTTCATATCAGTTCCCAAGCAATGTGCAAAGAGTAGAGTAAGAAACCAGAGGGGTTGAAGATTTTATTTTTCTGACCAAGAAAGGTCATATAGAGTGCCTCAGAATGCTGCATCTTAAGAAAATCATTATTTTAAATGCTGAGATTCTAGTGAATAGAATGGTTTTCAAATATTAAAATCTCTGTGGTAGGTTCTGACCTCAGAATAACAAGCAAATGACAGGCGCTTGTTTTTCCAGGTATAAAAAGGACACTTATTGTAAGGTCGTTGGATAAAAGGCCTATTTCCCCTTCATGAAATAAATAATTACACCACCGATTTGGTCCGTTTGCCGGCATGTCCACATGTGGTAAGTAGTTATTTCAATCACTTAACGAAGGATTTTGTAGATGGAAAAGAACTAACATCTACGACCTTAAAAACTATGGTCCATGAGGCCCATAACCCCTCATGCATCACTTTTCCCTGGAAAATCACTCTCACTGCTTCCTCAAGAACCCTGTAAGTGTTCTATTTATACACATGTGCTTTACTGATCCCGTCCAGAGGACCAGGTGTGCTTTGTTTCAAAAAGTAAACAGTTGGTTATGCAGATATGAAACCATATTGTAAAAATGATGTGGAAGTCATGTCTAATTCTGCTGGAAGGGTGCCTTCTTTAAGAAATTCTAGACGAGGTTAAACTGAAAATTTTCAAAGGAGGAAGGTATGAGGCGACTATTTGTATTATAGAAATAGTTTACAATAGAGCCAGCCTCCAACATTGTCCCCAGTGATTCCCACCGCCTGGTATACGGTCCCTGTATAGCCCCCTCCCACACTGTATTAGGGCTGGTCTATGTGATAAGTAGAATACTGCAGAAGTGATGATATGCCAATTCCATGACTGGGCTATAAAAGACATTAAGGCCTCTGTCTCGGCTGATCTCACCTTCACACTCTCTTTGATCACGTGACCTGGTAGGAGCCAGCTGCCATGTTGTGAGTACACTCAACTATGAAGATGCCCCAGGGAGTGGAATAAAATCTTGAGATCTCTAGATAGCAGCATGAGTTAACTTGGAAGCAGATTTTCCAGCCCTAGTCGAGCAGCCCCGATGGGGTAGTGCAAGTAGGAACACTGGTAGAGAAGGGGAGACTCAAGCTGGTAGGTAAGATTTAGATTAGAGCAGCACATAATGACCAAAAGAGTATATATGGCCCACACAGTGTTCTAAAAATTGGCAATTTCTATGACAACGCTGGAATCTCTAGCTTTGTTTCAGAAGTTGGACCATCTAATAGCTTCAGATTTACCCTTCATCACAGCTGCCCCTTCTAGGGACATGATACATGCCCACCATGCCCCTTCAACCTATGCCTGATCTACATTCCTCATTTCCCTTACTTCTCAGGCCCTTCTTAAGCAAGCATTACTGCTGAGGTAAGAATTACATGCGACTGCAGACACAGGCTGGACATGACTAGGTAGGTATTAGTTTTTGCTCTATTGTTTTTACCATCTCTGTCCTGCACACGTGTATCTCCTCAGTGGCCTCAGATATCTGAGGTACAGACTCCTGATGTGGACAGAGAGGTGAGCATCTAGTGTATACAGAATTGTCTTTGGAGGCAGGCAGGTCCATGCAAGTAAAAGCAGCATGTTTGGCCAGTGGCTCGGAAGTAGGTGAGATTGTGGTGGGGGGAAAAAAACTCCCGCTATGATCCTGTCCTTTTCCTTCTGTCTGGAAAACTGGAAGGAACCACTTTCCTGTCTTCCTCTACCTCCTAGATTACTTGTTTACCCTCTGTATGTTCCTTGTCCTCTCAACACCGTTCCTAGTATACACTAAGGCCCGGCCTCCCCTGGGCGAATGTGTCGGGGTGAAAGGAGGAGAAGGAGACACTGAATGGATTGTCCCATCTCTGTTACCCCCAGGAGCCAGGCCTGGATCTATCATGCTCCAGGGTGTGAGGTGACCTGGAAAGGGTAAAACGGAAACCTATGGAAGGTGAAGCTGAAGGATCAGGTTTGAAAGGCAGCTGGGCGACTTTGTAGGGGTCGGGAACACAACTGAAACGGAAAATAATTGAGCTCCATGGGGGAAAAGGTTATAAGGTCCCCTGAAAGTACTTTCTGTTGATCTGGGGAGTTTTTTCCTCTGCACAAATTTTCAGAAGAGGCTCATCACAAGACAGGCATAGTATTGAGACAAATAGATGGGCACGGTTATATATTTAACTAATAAATTAATTCAAAATGGACAACTTCTACATGATGAACCTGCTTTACTT
The DNA here is from genome assembly GCF_008692635.1 of Crocuta crocuta. Taxonomy (NCBI): domain Eukaryota; kingdom Metazoa; phylum Chordata; class Mammalia; order Carnivora; family Hyaenidae; genus Crocuta; species Crocuta crocuta. The sequence continues at coordinate 8,705,635 of NW_027532585.1, forward strand.
GGGAACGGTATCCATTTGGACACATTTTACAACCTTGTTCTAAGTGAGAAGAATAGGTCATTTACCTAAACAGGTAAAAGGTAGTTAGTGATCACTGCTGCATACTAAGGAATGTGCTATTAATTTGACAAGGTCATCATTCAGAAACTTGATGTTTAATATCTCTTTAGCTTTTAACTTTCACACAATATTTTTTTTCAAGTTCATTCCTTTATTCTCCAGAAATAGCCTGATATATGGTCAGATGCCCAAAGAGCCCCATCAGAAAAAGGTGATAGGTAGAACTAGACTGAAATCTAGAAGCAACATAATTAGTTTCTGTGTGTACAGGAATGTCAAATTATCTGAGAGCCTCAAAGGCATAACCATGGACTGTGAGGAGTCAAACATATACATACACTATGAGGCCCTTTTCACTAGAATGCCAGAATTTCTCTTTTCTTGAACCTTCCAGTTTACCATGTTAATATTCATAGGCAATTCCCACTTGCAGAAATATTGCATCTGGTGGAATGCCAGCTAGATGCTCTGTAAAGAAAGAGCTTGTGATCAAATAAATCTGGGAGCCCTGCCCTCGTCCCATATTTGTTTGAACTTGAGAAATAAGAAGAAGGAAAAGGTTGAAGACACTGGCCATCACATTCCACGGCATCCCTGTAGTGAGAGGCCATGACAAGAACGGCATGTAAAACTCGAGGTTAAAGACAGTTGTGCTTTTCCAAACCAACTGGTATTTTTTATGTTTTAGTTACTTTGATTCTTATAACTGATCAGACTTTTGTCTTTGGCCAATAGAAAGTTCAGAGGCAAATTTATAATCCACTTCTAATTAATGAATAGGGCCTTACAGAGTACAATTCTGACCAACTTAATTTTGTTATTCTTTTCTCTTTGCCCTGATTTTCTTTAATCCTAGTGCACCTCACATTCTCTCTAGAAGAAAGAGAAAGCAGGGGCGCCTGGGTGGCTCAGTCGGTTAGGTGTCAGACTTCAGCTCAGGTCATGATCTCATGGCTCTTGAGTTTGAGCCCCACATCCAGGTCTGTGTTGACAGCTCGGAGCCTGGAGCCTGACTCGGATTCTGTGTCTCCCTCTCTCTCTACCCTTCTCACGCTCATGATCTACCTCTATATCTCAAAAATAAATAAACATTAAAAAATTTAAAAAAGAGAGAGAAAGCAGAAGTGAAAAGAGGGGAAGATGGAGAGGAGGGGGGGAGGAAAGGGAGAGGTGGGGTGGGGGAATAGACTTAATCACAATGTACCGAGATCCTACTTTGTGTTAGGTGTTGTTCTAACTCTTTACATGTAGGAGTTTTAATCTTTTACATATATAACTCTTTACATGTATCTTCTTAGCAACCCATGAAGTTGAGAGCCCACAGGTGCCATGAATGAGGCATAAAGAGATGGGAAAACTCACCTAAGCTAACATGATTGGTGGAGGCAAAGCTGGGGATCAAACCCAGGCAGGCAGGCAGGCAGGCTCCAGAGCGTCCGTTGTGCAAAATTCATGAATAGATTAAAGGGTTTGGCCTTCGCTTTATACTTAGTTCACTCCTTGTATCTTTGGTTACGTCCCAGACCAAAGAATGAGTTTATTTCTAAAGCGTGTTGATCTGGCAGTGACAGACCCCGATCCTAAATGACAGCGCACTGGGTAAGGGGAGAAGCTACAAGGAAATTGTGAGCCAGGACGGGATTTGACGTCATTGTTTTTAAGGGGGATGAGCTCGTGAAAGTCTTGCTATTGTTTCTGGGTATTGTCAAATGCCAGCGGTAACTGCTTTTCTCCTTTATAGGACACAGAGCTAGGCCTCGGATGTCTGGTAGGGTGGAGAGTAAAGGGTGAGGTGGGAGGTCAGGAGCAGTAAGGTTCGTGATAGGAAGCTATTCTTATTTATCGTGTACTGAGCGAGTCTGAAGAAGTAATGCCCATTTGACTCTCTAAGAAATCTGTGGGCATCTTATGTAAATGGAAGGAATTTTGGAAACTCCTACGGCATGATTTGTGATCCAAAGTGTGAAGAAGTCAGTTTGAAATAAAAGAGCATCCAGCTCCTATGGGGAAAACACCTGCATAAGACAAATCTTGGCAATGAAGAAAAATACTATTACTATTGCAATGGTTCAAAACCAAGCCAAGCCAAACACAAAATAAAATAAAATAATGGCTTTTTGTAGCCAGAAATAAAGACAATGGAAGCTATGCAACAAGCAAAATCAAAATCGTCTACACCTCTGCTGTACATCAATGGCTAACAACAGCCCCATACCCTTAGGACCGAAAGACTTCTGTGGGACAAATGTTCCTCAAAGCCTTTGTGGCATTAAGAAAAGGGCTCTTAATCTCATTACACTGTCAACAAGTTCCCAGTTAATCAGTGTCCACATTCATTTGGGGTTAGCCTGTTATACTTATGCTTTTGCAATTAAATGCCACAAGGTCCAAATCAGCTTAAACGAGTCGTGCTCCCCTTCCCCCCTGCCCCGTACGGAGTCACCAGCCTGGCAGTAGAGCTTGAGCAAAATATATCATAATTAATTACCAGAAGCCTGAAGAGAACTCATTCCATAAGTCTGCACAGTTTATTTAATGGATTAAAAGTAAAATGCTATTAACAATAAATACTCCTGACCCCAAGTAACTATTTAGCTGACATTAAAAAATGTTTCAATCATGTAATAGGTTTTTCGAAAATTAAGCAGCACATTTGCTTAGCGGACTGTATGGGCAATATTATCAAGTACTTCTATGTGACCAAATGATTTTTTAAAAATTGATCCTTGATATGTTTCTTCCACAAAGGTGCTTCTCTAAAGCCTAGTCAATCAGGAAAAATCACCCAAATAAATGTTTACAAAATTAACATAAATATTGATGTGAACTAGCTTGAACTCTGCTGTTTTACTGTTTGACATTTGACCACAATTTCCCAGCTTATGCATCCCTTATAAACATATGTTAGTAGCTCCTTCCTAAAGGCTGCCTGTTAGTAAAGACTCTTAATTGTAAGTCCACAGGAATGTCTTTTATAAATCCACAAGCCCCAACAGTTCTATATTAGAAACATAACAATTAGAATTTCACAGTTATTTGAGGCATTTCAAAATTTGTTACCAAAAGATATTACAACTATTTTAGCATTTAAAGGGTTTCAAAATTAAATATAAACATTTCACGATTAAGGATCAATCTGAGAGAAAGCTTTGATAAGTCTCTATCCTCCTTAAGTTTTTGAGTATTATTCTTTAAGACCTGGGTCGCCTCAGCTGAATTTCACCAAACTTCTGCATATCAATTGCTCATTTTCAGCAATATCCAGGGTATGCCCCTTGCCATTTGTGGACCTGCCTAGGCAAAAGATTTGAGGAGAAAAAAATTTTCATTCGCTGAATGAACATTAAATCCTGGGCACTGGGCAAGGTTGAGGTCAAAGGGTGAGTAAGACCTGGTCCCTGGTATAATTACTCTTAATTAGGAAAGGAATATGTTAGAATTAATGATTTAATTTTCACTTTTGACATTCCATTGCTCATGTTAACTTTAGCAACGCTCCCATTAGAAAATGCAGTCTATGAAATGGTCTACTATTTAGAGTGACTGTCATGTGAGGAACGAATGCCTTCATTTTCTCAGCTCTTCCCATTCTTAACGGCCTTTAAGCCCAGCAATCAGAAGAATATGGTTTAGAGTCCATCCACATGCTTTCTGAAGAATTTATGGAAATGCACTGTCTATCTGTATCTGAATAGTTCCAAGCCACCAAAGGACCCTAGACATGATCATTATTGTCAAAACCTAAACCCAATTTCAGATGTATTTATATATTCAATTTCCCAAAGCCCTTGAGAAAAATTACTCATAAAGAGGCTAAATTGTGGACAATTCTCATTAATTGATAATGATACCTTATGGCACATGTCACTTCCCTTTTCAGTTATACTTGATACAGAGCATCCTTGTTTCATGACTGAATAGCTGGTGAAATCCTATTGCTCATCAGCTTAAAGGTCAGGGATCATGCTGGTTTGTCACGCTTATGAACGCAAACGGGGCAGATCCCCCTCCTAGGATGAGGCATGGAACAACTAATAAAATTGACCAAATGCCAGAGAAACAGTAAATAAAGAGTGTTGACAAAGCATGGAGCACCCGGTTGGCACCAAATAAAATAGGCCAGACACATTTACCAAAATTTCCTTATAGAAACAGATATAGATATACGACAAATACAGTAAAGAGTTTGGAGTCAAAATTTCAGTCCACAATATTCTGAATATTAGCAAAATTGTTCATGTATCGTAAACATGCCAACTAGTTTTCATTGAACATCAATGTTTACCGTCATTGGGGTATTATTGACTCTGGCTTCTCGTTGGTCAATATTTTCCTTTAGAAAAGCACCTTGGACTTTCCTTCCTCTGTACCTTTGTTTAGGTGGGTCCCTTCACCCAGAGTGCCTTGTCCTTAAGTTCTGCTTAGTACTACTCACTGCCCAAAACCCAGGCCAAAATTCGCCTCTCCCCTCATGAAAGTTTCCCTAATCCTAGCAGCTAGGTATGAATGCTCTCTTCTTTGACTCCCTATCAAACTATCCTTGCAACACATGATTACGGTATTCAGAGTCACATTAAGTTACACTTGCCAGCCCAACATTTACTGAAATTCATCTTTATTAGACTGTAAAGGCCTTGCGAGCATGCCAGGAAACACACTTTACTCATGTTGCCTACTCAGAAGTCTTAGCATGAGGAACTGCACACAGCAGATGAAGTATTTGTACCCACATCATGCTGTAGATGAAAGAGTGTGAATAATTGTCAGGATGTAATTTACACAAACATTAATTTTAAACAGTTGTGAAAATGCATTCATTCATTCATTCATTCATGATTTTTTAAACATTCACCCTTTACAGGCACTATGTTAGGAGGTAGAAACCCACAGGGAACAAGACAGATCTAGTCTCCTGGACTTTACACTATGATGGCAAAAAAGACGATAAACAAACCTAGACTATGAAGTCAGGTAGTGAGGTGTAGAATAAGGCAAAAATGAAAGTGACAGTCTTTTAGGATAGTCAGAAAAGAGCTTTCTGAGGAGGCCACATATGAATGAAGTGGCTGTCAGCCATGTGAATATCTGGGAGAGGGGAGGGGAACTTCTGGGCAGAAGAAATAGTGAAAACATAGACCCTAGGGCAAGAACATGCAAGGCATTTTTGAGGAACACATAAAGAAGAGAAGTAGAGGGGCGCCTGGGTGGCTTAGTCGGTTAAGTGTCCAACTTTCGCTTAGGTCATGATCTCGCGGTTCGTGGGTTCGAGCCCCGCGTTGGGCTCTGTGCTGACTGCCAGCTCAGAGCCTGGAGCCTGTTTCAGTCTGTGACTCCCTCTCTCTCTGATCCTCCCCTGCTCACGCTGTTTCTCTCTCTCTCCTAGAAATAAATAAAAAATATTTAAAAAAAAAAAAAAGAAGAGAAGTAGAAATTATGGTTGGAGGAAAAAGTGGCCAGATAAGAGGAGGCCTTCTGGGCCACATGAAGTACAGAATGTCAACGAGGCAGTCTGAGAAGAAGATGACTTAATCTGAGTTAAATTTTCAAAGCATCCCTCGGGCTGCTAATAAGGACAGAGAAGACGATGCTGGGGTATTTGTAGAAGGGAGAGTAATTAGGAGGCTACTATGGCAGCCAGGTTGGAGGTGCGGGCAGCTTGGATCAGAGTAGAAACAGTGGTGGTGGAGACAAGTGGTCAGACTTGGAACATGCTTTGAAGGTGAACCTCTAGGATTTGCTGATGGATTGGATGGAAGGCTTGAGATAGATGGAGGAATCCAAGCTGGCTCAAAGTTTTGGCTTGAACAACTAAATGGAAGGTATTACCATTAACCAAGATGGAAGAGATCGGTGTCGGGGGGGTAGGGGGGAGTAGGGTGTTAGGGGAAGTGAGAATCCTGTTCTGGAGACACAAAGCTTGACAAAGAGCATTGTTGGACATGCTGAGTAGGCAGCTAGATATACGTCTGTAGCTGGAGATATAAATGTGAAATTTATGGGAATATAGCTGCAATCGATACATACACGTGCTTTTGAAGTTATCAGGTTAAAATTAACTGATGTACTTTGAAGTCCATTTACAACCTATTAAAACACACTGAATTTTAAAAATAAAGTTACTTTAATCTGTTGCCTACCACATCAACAGTTGACCCTAATCCCAAAGGTATAAATAAGCATGCACATTTTGGGCAAACTTTAATCATAAAAAAGAATAAAGTATATTCTACCATGAATATTTCAGCAAACAGTCATGTGAAGGAACATGAATGTTTAATTTAGACATCACCTCTGTCACTGTATGTTAGGCAGTATGTCTATGATTTCCTCTGGAAATTCCAAAATGCAGTCAAGTTTTTCCATGTATAACTTAAAGTGATATCTCCCCACTATGTAGCCATCCTTTTTCCTAAATTTCTTGTCCCCTAGTACCAAGCTATAGCAAACAGAATTCTTAAAAGAATAAACATTCTTAAAAAATTCTTTAAATGAAAAAAGCTTAGTGGTGCCTGTGTGGCTCAGTTGGTTAAGCATCTGACTCTTGATCTTGGCTCAGGTCTTGATCTCAGGGTGATGAGTTCAAGTCCCACATTGGGCTCCATGCTGGGCATGAAGACTACTTAAGAAAAAAAAGTTTATATTGTCCTGGCCAGCTTTGTGCCACAGAATCAATGGAAAAATCAGGCCAATATGCGTACCTATTCAATGTATGTCATATATACGTGTGGTAGAAGAAAGATTTGGGGAGACATGAAAAATCATCATTTTCCCCACATTAAATTAGCTAATTCTACCCATATCTACAATCCCCCAAAGAACAATTCCCCTCACTTATTTTCAAGTGAGGCTCTTAAGAAGAAGAAAAAAGAATGGGAAATTCGCCTGTCCCAATTATGACTAGTCAACCCAAAAGATAATGTGTTAGGAAGGAAATAAAAAGTGAAGGAAGGATATATAGTTCCAGGTTACCTGAGGATGGGTGGTTGCAAACCACGTGTGAATTCATTTGTATTTCACTGCTGGACCAATCTTCTTAGAGCACTAATATTAGTGTTCTATTGCTATTGTAACACATTTCCAAAAACTTAATGGTTTAAAAAACAATAAATTTATTCTCATACAGTTTTGGAAGTGAGAAGTGCGAAATGGATCTTACTGGACCACAATCAAGTGTCATCAGGGTGGTGTTCCTTATGGAGGCTCTAGGGGAGAATCTGTTTCCTGGCTTTTCCAGCTTCTAGAGGTCAACCCCATTCCTTGGCTTGCGGCCCCTTGCTCTATCTTCAAAGTGTGTAGTGTCTTTAAATCTCTCCCTGTCTGACCTCTGCTTCTATCAGCACATCTTCTCTGGCTCTGATACTCCTACCCACCTCTTATAAGGACCCTAGTGATTCCACTGGTACCACCTAGACAATCCAGGACACTCTTTTCATCTCAAGATCATACACAATCATACCTGCAAAGTCCCTTCTTCCATGAAGATAATGTACAAACCAGGACATCTTGGGGGAGGAGGGCAATATTCTGTCTACCACACATTGCTTTCAAATGTTCCATATCTCAGAAGTGTTTTTGCAGCTGTGGTGGTTACTAACTAGAGCTCTGGAGTCAGTCAGTTATGTATTTAAAGCCTGCTTCAATACACACCCAGCTGTGTGACCCTGAACACAATTCTTAATTTCACCAAATCTTAGTTTCTGATTCTATAAAAGGAGGAAAACAACAGTATCTACTTCATAATGATAATGACATAGCATATTTAATTTTTAAAATATATCCTTGAGTTGGCCTCTCTGTGCCAGGCCCTGTGCTGGGATATTCTTCTTCTTTATTCTTTTTGAGTATAGAACAAAGTCTCTGGTAGTGAAGGCGCTCCACAAAGGCTTTCCGCTCTAGGGTTTATTGGCTGTTCACTTATTGCCAATCATCATATACTGTTTTCTCCTAATATTTAACTTTGTTATAATACGCACGCATGCACACGCGCGCGCGCGCGCACACACACACACACACACACATACTGGAGGACAGTATCTACCCTAAGCCCTGGCTCTATTTAAGAATAAATAATACAGTCAGCCCAGTTTGACTTTCCAACACCCACCCAACACCACAGGGGGTTACGTTCTGGTCTCCTGCCTTCTCTGGCCTAACCAACCCCTCACCGTAGCCCGTTTCCCACCTTTCTGCAGCCTCACTGATCCCTGATTCCCACCCTGCTGGCGGCTTCACATTTCAGGCCTTTTCAGGCATTCAAACCTTGGCCCTCCACAGTGGCCTTGACCTCCTGTCTCCCTCACTCTTGTTTCTCTGGGAAGTTTTGCAGAAAGGGTGAATGGAGGATTGAAAGAAAGAAGGAACAGAGTGGAATCTTACTGCAATCCAGCTTCTTGTAATTACTGAGTCAGATACAATGTAGGTTGATTCTTTCCTCTCGAAAATAAAATCATTTCACAAAAGCGAAGCCTGAGAAAACCAGATAAGCCCAATTCACGTATGAATATGTAGCAGGCCTTTCCTCACATAGCAGCATTACCAAGAGGGTATACAGTATATAGGAAATCAATCACGAGTCCAGGTTATTTAAAGGAATGGAGCTTTTCCATCTGACACCTAATGGCGGCAGCAATAATACAAAATAAGCTTTTAAAAATTGTTCCCCATTGTTCTCCATTATTTGGGTCTTTGATGTATCCTACATTATGAGCTATCAAAGCAAAGGCAGTATGTCCAAGGGAGGGAACACCACTAATGAAGGAAACATTAAAAGGTTATGCTTTCTCCCCATTACTTTTGTCTTCTTTGCAAATGGTTTTAAAGGTCGTTTTAAAAATAGCCTGCAAGGCTACAGAGGCCTCTAAATATTTAAATAACACAATGCAGTTTATTTTTACATAGTGTTGTAAATGCACATCACAAAATGCTTCACAGAAATGTCAGTCAAAGGCTAAAGAGAATAGAAAGTTACATTTGAGGACTAAACAGAGGGGAAAACAGGTTCAGAAGAAAAAGAAGACGCCTTTCAATGAGTGATACATAAACTGGTTGTATACATGAAAAATGCAACTGTACACTTTGGAGAATTAGAGAGACCCAACGGACCAAGGAGAGAAAAGGGTTAAACAAACTGGAGACCATCCAAAGTCAAGGTGTCAGAATTTACTGGAAGACCCTGACTGAGAAATGGTCTTGGGTCTTTGAATGCTAGCCTGATAATGTTACTCTAAAGAAAGCAAGTGGAGGAAATGACATTTTTTTTCTTTGAGCATTCACTATGTGCCAGGCCCCGTGTTCAGTATTTTTTTTTTTTTTATGTCATCACAGGCTGGGTTATACTTGTTAGCACTTGCAGACAAAGAAACAGATCCCCAGAGGTTCAATCAATTCTCACAGGTAATGGTAAGTGCTGGAGTCCAGACCCTCTTCCAGATCTGTTTCATTCTCAAAACTCCAATTCAAGTTCGTGTCAAAGGATGAGAACCAGACAACAACCCAAGAAATAAAACCATAATGGAATTAGAAGGAAAATATGAGTTTGTTTTTGATCTTACTTATGGCAGGGAAGGCTTCTCTGAGCAGAAATTCAAAGGGAAAAATAATTAAAAAAAAAAAAAGAAAAATTTCTTCCTATCAGATTTAAAATTTCAGTACTTCAGGAACAGAAGAAAAAGCCTACTGACAAATTTGAAAAAGTATGCCACAAACATGACACACAAAACAGTTACTAGAAGAGCTCTTATGTAAATCAAGATGAAAAACACAAACACATCAACAGAAAAAAATTAACTTTCAAAGAAAAAATAAGCAAAAGAATTACAACAATTAATAAACATAAGAGAAAATATCAGCCTTACTAGTGATAAAGAAATGCAATAAAAATCACCAACACATTTTCACTTAGTGTGAGTGAAGGTTTAGGAAAGAGAAATTAAACTATTATAGGTTTACGGAAGATAGTTGGATATTACATATAGAATATCGTGAAAATATTCATGTTCTTTGGCTTAGCAATTTCACTCTTGGGAATGTACCATCAAGAAATAACCAGAAATTTATGCAAGGAATTATGAACAAGTATCCCTATTGCAACATTAGAACAGCAAAAAAATTATACTCAGAAAAAGTCCAGTAATAGGGGTCTGGTTAAATAAATTTATAGCATACTCATAGGATGAGATAGTAGGCAGACATTAATTTTTGTTTCTCAATAGCATATTTGACAATATGGAAATGTCTTCATATTCTATTAATTTTTTTAAAGCTGGCTTTAAAAATGCATGACCTATATTTTAGGAGTTACTAACTTAAATGCTTCCAGAGGATGAATGCATGGTGTGACACGATCAAGTTTTCAGAAGGGCGGTCACAAGTCCTGTGTGAATGTATTCACACATCCACCAGCCTGTGACCCTAGAATATTTGCCAAAAAATATGTAGAATGGTTGATGGAATTATGAGTGAGTTTTACTGTCTTCTGTGTGCTTTTCTATTTTTCCTAAATTTTTATATGGAAAAAAACCTCTTCACTTTTATTGTTAGAAAAAGTCTAATCAATGTTATGAAATAGAAAAAACAAAAGACAATCAGCTCCAGTTGGCTTTAGACAGAGCCACTGACTCCAACCCACTCCAAGGAGGCTTTTTCTATCCTAGTTGTAGGGCTCCCTTCGAAGAGGGGACTTCTCTGCCTATGCTTCACAACCCTGTCTACCCTCTGACCATGACATCCGAAAATGCACTGGAAATGCCAAAATAGTGGTTCTCAGTCTGAACTGGCATCAGAAGTAGCTGAAGAGCTTTTAAATATATTGTTGCTTACACCTCACCCTGGAGATTCTGATTCAATTGGTCTGGGATGGGGCCCAAACATTACTAATTTCTAAAAGCTCTTCAGTTGATTCTAACATTGAGCCAGGGTTGAAAACTCTGGGTCTGACCACAAGTCCTCAGACTTGCAACTCCATTTCACACTTCTCACTGCATCCTTTAAGAAGATGGGAAAGAAGATCATGCTGTCTCCTGATATAAGATGACCATCCCCATTTCTTTTTTTTTTTTTAATGTTTTTTTTTATTTATTTCTAGGAGAGAGAGAGAGACAGCGTGCACAGGGGGATGACCATCCCCATTTCTAAGCTATTTGAAATCACCGCTATGCAGTCTCTCCTTTGAGCTGAATAATCTGACTTGCTATTTTCTTTCTTCAGGTGCCATATAGTCCTTCATTTGATAAACACTTCATTATGATCCACTACATCACAGCGCTATGCCCTTCTTTCACAGCACTTAACCAAGTCTAATTTTAGGTTAACCTTTTGGGTTACTTGACTAATATCTTCCTTTCCTCCACTGGACTGTCAGCTCCATGAGGGTAAGAATTACATCTGGTTTTATTTCTCACAGAGCTCCATGACTGACAGATTGAGTAAATATATTATGGGCACCATTCACAGATTCTCTGAGGACGGCATTCAGAATGCAACATTTATGGCTTGGGCACCTACCGCATTCAAAGTACTATGTGAAAAATGTGTACATATAAACCAAAACACAGACAGACTCCAAGTGCCGTGATTTAGCAGGGAAGAGACGGATGCAAACAGCTGAATGCGACACCAAGCCTCACGAAGAAATGCCATTGGAGAAGCAGAAACCCAATGGCATCAACAGATGGAGGTGCGGTTTTTCTGAGTGGACTTCCAAGGAAGCCTTCACAGAGGAAACGCCATTTGAGCTAAGAAGATGTGGAGGATGAATAGATAACTAGAAAGGATGGAGAAAGGGCATTTAAAAATGTTTTAAGTTTTATAAAAAATTTTTTTAAAAATTACCCCAAAGGGCACCGGGTTGGCTCAGTCAGTTAATGCCCGACTTCAGCTAGGGTCATGATCTCACAATAAGTTTGAACCCCGCGGCAGGCTCTGTGGGGACAGAGCCTGGAAACTACTTTAGATTCCCTGCTTCGGATTCTCTGTCTCCCTCTCTCTCTACCCCTTTCCCGTTTGTGCTCCTTCTCTCTCTCTCTCTTGAAAATAAATAAGTAAACTTAAAAAAAATTACCTCAAACTTAAACTTATGGCTTAAAACAACACCAATTTATGATCTCACAGGTCTAAAGGTGAGGGGTCCAGGGGGCATGACTGCTTCTGCTGGGGGTTCTCCGAGGCCCCAATCACAGGGCTGTGGTCATTTCGGGAGGCTCCAGGGATGAAACTCATTCAGGTTGTTGGCCAAACCCCATTCCTGAGGCCCCTGTTTCTCTGTTGGCTCTCTCACTCAGCCCCTTACACTCTGTGTCCTCCTCATTGCATTGCCCCCTCTGCCTTCAGACCAGCAAAGGTACTGTGAATCCTTCTTACAATTCAAATCTCTCCAACTTCTCTTCTGGCTCAACCTCTTCTGCCTCTAATCAGAGAAAGGTCTTTGCTTTCAAGAGCTCATGAGACGATTACTGGGCTCACCAGATTGAGGAAACTCTCCCTATCTTAAGTTCTGTAACCTTATTTACATCTGCAAAGACCCTTTTTTGGTGTATTATAAAATATTCTCAGGCTCCAGAGCTTGGGCAGTGGACATCTTGGTGGGGGGGGGCGGGGGTTCCCATTGTCTCTCAGGTAATGTGCGGGCCGGTCTGCGGATATGGTTGGGGCACAGACGTTGGGAGATAAGGGGAAGGAGCTTGAGGGCCTTAAATACCAGCCTGAAATGTCTGGATTTTATCTTGCCAGCAAGAGGCAGTAAAGGCTCTGAGAAGGTAAATTTCATGTACTAAGAAATCTGAAATTGTTTTTGAAAGATAACCCTTGTAGCATAATTCTGCGAAAACAATAGGAAGCTGAGTTCTTTGGGTTCACATGCATAGCACATTACATGCTCCTACATTAAAGCCTGAAGCAGAGGTATCTTAGCCGAAGCTAATTCTTCCCTGAGTTGTGGCTATCTTTCCAGAATCTTCTGTTCTTGCTTTCAATCTCTGGTCTAATGCAATAAATAAATTTTATATATTTATATGTATTCCCAACACTGTACATTCCTCTTTAGCACTTTCTCTGACTCTCTAAACATACATTTCTATTATAAGCTCTGAAAAAGAAAAAGAAATTCTTAATATCAATTCATCCACATACAAGCTTTTCAGTGAATACCAACCTGTATCTTAACATCAAGAAACTTGACTAGGACTTAAAATAACTCTAATAGAGATTTGGGTAAAAACATCTGAGTGGAAAAGTTACCAAGTTCATATTTTAAGTACAAAAATATTGTGTCATGAAAACTAGAAATCTACACTTAAATAGCACCCTAACATTAAGGTTTGGCCCTTCAATCCCTATACACATTAAATCTATAAAAAGGAAGAAAACTATAAATCATCATCTTTAAGGAAATGCACATTGCAATTGTCATGAAATAAATTCGGGCTTTTGTAACATAAAACTTTCTTCTGACTTAATACTTGTGTGTGTTGTAACAATTTCTGGTCAAGAATGCAGATTCTGGGGGTGCCTGGGTGGCTCAGTCGGTTAAGTGCCCGACTTCGGCTCAGGTCATGATCTCATGACTCGTGGGTTCAAGCCCTGCATCAGGCTCTGTGCTGACAGCTAGCTCACATCCTGGAGCCTGCTTCAGATTCTGTGTGTCCCTCTCTCCCTGACTCTCCCCTGCTCACACTGTCTCTATCTCTCTCTCTCAAAAATAAATCAACATTAAAAAAATTAAAAAAAAAAAGAATGCAGATTCTGATGTCAGACTGCTAGTTTAATTCCCTGTTCTACCATTTTTCAATAGTGCTATGTTCGATGAGTTACCAAACACCCTGTGGCCTCCTCACTATAAACGGGGACAAAAATAATACCTCTTTCAGAGGATTACTGTGAAGACTCGATACATGTAAAGCACTTAGAACAATGTCTACACGTGGTGAGTGCTTGACGAACGTGAGCTGTTATCATTACTATTAGTTTTAGATATGTCAGATGTTACTCTTAGCAATTCATTTCCCCTCCCTTTTCTCCCTTTTATTAAGATGCGAGAGGTTTTAAAACGTTTTATGAAGACAAACCAGCTCTCAGACACCATGAGGCAAACGAAACAGTTCTCTTAGAAGTAAAGATCATCAACATTTGTACCTTCATTTTTATAAAACTTTGAAAAGAAACAAAAGGGGGCGCCTGGGTGGCTCAGTCGGTTAAGCGTCCGACTTTCGCTTAGGTCATGATCTCGCGGTTTGTGGGTTCGAGCCCCGCGTCGGGCTCTGTGCTGACTGCCAGCTCAGAGCCTGGAGCCTGTTTCAGAGTCTGTCACTCCCTCTCTCTCTGGCCCTCCCCTGCTCACGCTGTCTCTCTCTCTCTCTCTCCTAGAAATAAATAAAACATTAAAAAAAAATTAAAAAAAAAAAGAAACAAAAGAAGACGAGGAAGCAAAGAGCAGAAATATGTAGGCAAAGTGGTTTCAGGCCATCGGCTGAAATAAATGCTTCCATCTCTGCCAGGAACTGTGTTCTGCAAGTGAGTGAAGGTGTCAGGTGAGGTAAGAAAGCTGGACAAAGCCTGGAATAAAGGAGCGATGTGATGAAACACACTCATGACACAGCGATGACGTGCACGGAAGTTAATGCTGCCAGTTGAGGGAAAGTGTTGAACGCACATTACGGTGCATGAAAGGCCTACACAATGACGGCCTATGTGAGGGATACGGACTTGCAAAGCTCATAAAACTTACCTTTCATGCGTTTCTACTCCCCACTACTTTCTACCTGCAGTTCTAAGGCAGACTCGGGAGAGAGCCTCCCTTTAAACCATCTGGAGTGAAACACAGCCTCATCCTTCTTTATGCTCTCGATTTGTAAGGGGGTATTGTCATTTATTTCAAAAGAAATTGTAGAATAGTTCCATGCTGAATAGAGAAACCTAATTTTCAAACATGTTATAACATAATATTATCAGTCTTTTACTGAATGACTTCAAACATTCAACAAGTAGTACTTCCTGGGAACACACTATCCTGAAGTAATACTCTGAAATTTTATATATTTACTACTTTTAGTACTGATTTGCGTTAGAAATCAGTCTTTTTTTTTCAAAAGAAAAAAAACCCTTCATAACGATACAGCCTAAAATACAACTATTTTAGAGGAAATGGAAAAACTATATTTATTGCTTTTTCTCCAAGCCACTCATGCTTCCATTTCTGCTGCTTGTCTACTTTTTCCTTTCGTACAACCAAGTTCAATGTGGAGACGGTGAATACACAATCGCAGCTTAGTTCAAGTTAGAAGACACCGCACAAGCTCCTTTAAAAGCCTCATAAAGTTTTCTTTACACAATTTTCCTGCCTAAATCCACCTCATTTTTCTTTCATGACATCACAGCAGCCATGGTTTTTAATTTCATTTCAGTGGGAAAGACTTGGCTTTTAAACCTTATTTTACTAAAACCAACAGAGCACAAGTTCAGGATAAATACACACACACACACACACACACACACACACACACACACACACACACCCTTCTCCAGATTAAAACAATGCATTAAGAATGTAAGAAAGCATCAGAAGCACTTAAAATAGTTCAGGAATTTGGAGGGGGGGGAGAAGAAAGGAAGTCTAAAAGTCATTTTCTTTCTTAACCTCCAGGGAAAAATAACCTTCAAAAAATCTCATTACATTTTTGTAATACATTTTTATAATTCCAGTTATGCCACTCAAAATCTAATTCTGAGTATTAGGGGTATTTGTACATTTACTAATTAATCTGTTCAAATTATGGGGAAAGCCTAGATAATGTGCTCATTGCATTTAGTTCTTCAAGAAATGTAACTTAATAGAAGTAAATTTTCAACACTTTCTGCCAAGGTATCTTTTGGTATCAAATTTCAGGGAATTCGATTTAATGTAGCCACTACACATCCTCTCGTTCATCAAAGCTTTATTATCTTTTCCTTTTTTCCTTCTCATTGATGTACAATAGTCAGAGCTTGGTCCTTTTTTCTCAATTTTCTTTCCAGTTCCTTCCCCTGAGTCACTCTCATATTTATTCTCTGAGGCAGTCTCCATGACAGCTCTTAATTTGGTATCGTTTAACTCTCTATCTATGTTATAAACTCATAAGAACATATAATATACTCCTCTGACATTTCCACAATGACAATGGCATGTACATGGCAAGATAGATTTATTAAATGAATCTTTGTTAAAAAGCATTCACTCAGAACATTTATAGAGCTAAGGAAACTTGAATACACTTTTTTTTCCACTTTTTTATGCTTTTATTTATTTATTTATTTACAAATAGTTTGTTGTCAAGTTGGTTTCCATATAACACCTAGTGCTCATCCCCACAAGTGCCCTCCTCCATGCCCATCACCCCTTCTCCCCCCCACGCCCATCAGCCCTCAGTTTGTTCTCAGCATTGAATATACTTTTGAAAACACCAGAAACAGGAATAGTATTTTCACACAAATTTTTAATTTAATTGAAGGATCCTTGCAACAACTGATTTTACTACCTACTGAAAGGGATGTGTATTCCTTGCACAGCATCAAGACCCATCAAAACATATGACACCCTTCTCGGATCCTAAATCTAATGTGTAAGACAGTCAGACAAACAAATGATAGTGTGAACTTACATATATAAATGGATGGTGCTGGGACAGGACGAGTTTATGGATGTGGAATTTCTGAGTTTAAATTTCAAGGCCCCTGAAAGAGTAAAACATGTTTGCTGCTAAAAACCACTGGCCATTTTTAGACAACTAAATCACCAGTGGTTACCCTAAAACTAAGTGCTATAATAATAGGATGTGCAAAGTGGAGATGTTGGAAATGAGAAATTGTGAATTTGTTTACTTTGGTCTTTTTTACCCTGGCCATGAGAGTAACTATTTTGACTTCCGACTCTGTTAACCACAATTGTTTCGAAGGAGGTTGGCAACGGACAGCAGGGCAAAGTGACAGGGATGGAGAAAAGGAAAAGATGAAAAAAGGAAGAAAGAGAGATAAGAAAGCTGATGGTAAGAACTGGTAATAAAAATGATTCCTTCCTTTTGAGATTATAGGTCATCTGCCATCATGTTATCCGTTATCTTAACCGGGTGAGAAACTCGCATGTCTCTGTTGAAAAGAATCTGCTTTATGCAGAGCGCTGCAGGAAAACAATAAAGGGGCTTTTATTTTTTACACCTCTTAAGTTTACTTCTTATTCATTTCTAACTAATTATGTAAAAACGTATGCTTCCCATCATAATTAGATATTTTATTGGCATTATTAGCAGTTCTAAGCAACAGCCTTAAAAAAGGCAGTTTATTTCTCATTTTAAAATAAGATGAGTTTATATTGATAAGGCAAAAGGTCCAGAATAAATAGCAACTTAGGAGTGAGTACAGAGCTTCCTTGAATGCTTTTTTGGCTGCGAAGAAGAATGTTGCCACAAAAATCTGTTTTGCATCATCTAAATGCTTAAAACAAGAACACATAATTTAGAAGAAGAAAAAAAAAACGGTGGCTGCCACTTAGCCATAAAGAGCAAAGTCGTGTTAGAAATAGCTTTCCTGTGATATTTTGGTACATTTCTTGGTTTTTTCAGCAATCGATGTAATTATGTGGTTGGAGGGGGCAGTGTTTATCCACATTACCATTTATACTCTGTATACAAACAGAAGACTTGACTCCAACAGTCTGAGGAGCACATGGGTTTGTGGCCACATCCTTGACCTCAGCCGCTGAGGAAACCCAGGTGGTTTTATCAGACGTAAGTGCAATCTTTAAGCTAGAGAATATTGATCTCTGACTCTGCTCCTGTCTGTCCAAAACACCCAACACTTTTCCTGCTTGCATGCTACATTACAGCCATGGAATACTGTTTATATGCAGTATGTCCACATGCTAATTCATTCCATAGTGTTACTGACATTATAATGCAGAGGCAGGGGAGAAAATCCGTAATCCTTTGTTGCTTCTTTGTACAAGCCGATGCCAGAAATAAACCCCTCTATCTTTCTCCTTGGCTCCTCTGCAAACTTTGGGATAATTTCCAGGAAGCAGAAAAAGGAAACTCCTGCCTATTAGAATATTCAAGCTTATCAAATTATTGCATATGTGAGGATGACTATAAATGCTAACTTTATTGTACGGGAAGTTCTTTCATGAAAATGACACTCTTTTTCAGTTAAGAATGTTCGTATGTCAAAACTGGTGCAAAGAAAAGTAACACGCTGTAATAGCTGTTCTACACGGCAAAGTACAAAATCGTGTTTTAAATATCATACAACTGCATCCATTCAGTTGGCACCCTTGTAAGTGACACACCCGTTTCATTGGGCTGATGGCCAAAGCTCTGCGTGAGTGATTCAGAACAGTGGCGTACCTCGCCCATTCACACATGTCTAGTGCTGTCTGCAGCACTATTTACACAAGTTAAGAGACATGAATCGACATTTTGTAGCATAAATTTTCTTTTGTGTGGCCCTTTATTAAAACTGTGCTGGCTCCCAGTAGCATTATATACTCTACATGTAAAGTTTCATAACGGACCTAGTGCACGGAGCCTGTGCTATTAAAATGATTTGTGGGACAAAATGCTGATACTTCATTCTGTGATATGATTCTGGAATCTTATGACTAGTTTTCACAATTCAGTTTCCAAAATGCTGTCAACCATCATTACAAATACTCATGGTTACTTTGTTCTAAGACACTAGAAATAAATGTACTGTGTTTGTATATAACAAAGTGTGAGTCTATATAGACACACACACATACACAAACATGGAGAAAATGTGAAAATATTATTCCAACTTACTGCATACAAGAAGGCTATGAAAACTCCCTGATCCTCTGTTTCTTTATCTGTTGAATGGGGATAGTAATTCTACCTATAGTCCACAGGTTGATGCAAAGATTAAAGAGCCTAGCACGTTGCCTGGCCCATAAGAAGAAACCAGTATCCAATCAGGAAAGAGCACAGTTTGTTGTCAGTCTTTACTTGAACTGGGACAGAAAAGTAAGCAAGAGACAGGTGGAGGAAGTTCCTGCATCCAGTGACACATCCGTATTATCCCTGACACCACAGGTGTAAGACACTTGACATTATAAAGGGGCGATGCATCAATGCAGTCAATCTGACATCCTTCCAGAAGGGAACCCAGGACATGTTATTTGGGGATGCTAAAGTCATGTTGGCATGTTGGATCCTATTTATTGTGCTTTTACCCATTCCCTTCCCAAGTATTTCTCAGTAGTGCCTTGAGAAACAGCATGACATCACAAGTTCTTGAGGTAAGCAGAAAATATGCTTCCTAAATTCTTACCGTTAATTTCTATTACCTATTCTGATGCCAAAGTTCAGCCTTAATTACACTGACTGTCAGGATGCCAGAATTTTCAGACCAGTAGCAAAACCATCCATGATATTAAATGATACTAAGGAAAACAGAAAAATTAATAGAGGAAAAGGACATACGAGTTTACTCTTTCTGAATCCATGGTTATGTGCTCTTTAAATACTGTTGTAGGGGTGCCTGGGCGGCTCAGTCGGTTAAGGGGCCTGACTTCAGCTCAGGTCATGATCTCGCAGTTCCTTGAGTTCAAGCCCCGCGTCGGGCTCTGTGCTAACAGCTTGGAGCCTGGAGCCTGCTTTGGATTCTGTGTTTCTCTCTCTCTCTGCTCCCTCCCCAGTTCATGCTCTGTCTCTCAAAAAATGAATAAACCTTTTAAAAAATTAGATACTGTTGTTGACTGTAAACAAGTGGTTTTCTCAGACTTCAGTGTATTTGTCCCCTATGCCAGTCAGATCTGAACTTTCAAACAGTATGTTTTTACATATAGGGGAAGAAAAGAGTACATTATATGTGACTGCCACATGACAAGGCAACTTTGACTGAGTATTTTGAAAAGAAGCTCTTTTGGCAGTAGGAGAAAGTGCTGGCAATGTGCACCCACACAGCCTGTCTGTCACTTTAAGAGCTGAAACAGGAAAACCTGTACCATTTTTGTACTTTTGTTCATTCTTTTCAACTCATTCGAAGTTGCCCCCTGGGAGTTAGCCCTCCACCAAAAGTCTCTTTCAGTACACAACTAGCTCTCTCTATTAAGCGTACCCACCCCTGCTCTGCTATAACACTGCTTCCTTTGTACTTGCCTGGTGAACTGACCAGCCACACAGTACAATGGCCACAATTACTAAATTACACTGCCTGTCACTGCCTTTTGTATCACACCTCTAACAGGTGCCATTACCATGATAGGCAAATTGTAATAATCCATTCACAGCATCCACTGCCTTAATAATGTATTTTTTTATTTTACATAATCTGTGTGTGAATACCGCAAGGCATCTGAATAGTTGGTAAATACAGGAGGCTGAAAGACCGAACTGCATGGAATGCGGCTACAAACAAAGGCGCTTAGGACAACAGACCTGAATGCGACCACATTCCTGATAAAGCAGACAGACACATAAATATATCCAATGGAGAAATGGCCTCCAGACTTGAGGGGTTTTGAAAATCCAACTTAGGGAACCGAGGGAGGGAAAAACAAGACACTGCCAAACTCCAGTTGTTATCCCAGGTTTAAAACTACACATGGCATCTGGGTGGGTGAGTAGATATCAGCACCAGGGCCAAGAGACACAAGAGGGTCACAAAACCACGAGTTGAGCCTCGGGAGCTCTGCTCGAGATCACTGCTTACCCTTTTACCATCCCCCATCTCCTCCTGTATCTCTACACCGCGCCTACCTGCACGCACCCAGGCCAAGAAACATGAGACCAATGATGTGATTTGTGAAGTTTACAGAACGGCTCCAGGGAATACATGTGAATGCATGGGAATATGTGTATTAGCAGAAATGTCTTCTTCCTGACCATCACGGTCAGTGGCAAACTCAAGTGGGCTCTTGGTGAAGGTTTAGAGGGCCTTATTTGCCTAGTGGTGGGAACAGATAAGATACACTCACTGGTGTCCCTCAAAGTCTGGTCCATGAGGGTGGTCTCCTGGTGGCTGGCCTTGCAGAAGATTCGTGCTCATACTATGACAATATCTACACTTTTGAAAAGTGACTAAGAGCACTTTCAAATTAAAAGACACTAAGCAAGTGTATAATGGCATTATTATTATGGATTAATAATTCGGAACACTTAACCAAGTCTAAGTATTGTCTTGTTAAGTCCCAACAAGTGAAAGAAAGTAAGTTTCTGGGCTCCTCCCCTACTGAAGTTGTTTTCGAACCAAAAAATTTTGAAAACCACTACTTTTGTGCCACCCCAAAGGCACAGGCATGCCTTCAAAGGTCTCCCGGTCACGCGGACCCGTGGTGGCTCTACCATTTCCACACTGTGTGGCCACTCTTGGAAAGCATTTGCCAAGGATGTGAGTCAAGGGAGGTTGTCTTGAAGCTGCATTTGCATACGAAATATGCCACTTTTACTTAAATCTAAGTAAATAGAAGAAATTACAACTGTAGTGTATTCTGTACATTTGGTTTCTTCTTCTCATAAATTCTCAATCTCAAGTGTTGTCAGGAGGGACTAATAGAGATTGCAAAGAATTGTTTTTTTTTTTTTAAGAGATCATAAAGGTGGCTAGAGTTTCTCCTTCTTCTCTGCCCCTCCCCCACGTGTGTTCTGTTTCTCTCTCTCTCAAAAATAAACATTAAAAAAAGAGGAAACACCACTTGTTAATATAAACATTCAGTCCCTGATCTATAGATCTCTATAAAATGAATGAATGGAAATTCCAGACTTTATACTACATCATCATCATCATCATTTATTAAGAGCTTACTAAAAGCCCTGCATTATGCAAGGATTTTACATGATCACATCTAATCCTTCTACCCAAGCTATGAAGTAGGTACTATTATCTCAATCTCGCAAATGGGAAAAGTGAGGCTGAGAGCCTAAGTAATTTGCCCAAGGTGATTTTTATCAGAGTACCAATAGAAAACAGATCACATAATCAAATTGGGTAATTTAAGCAGACTATAATAAAGAGACTATTTAAAAGTGTGGGAAACCACAAGTCCTGGCACATTAGCCTGGGGCAAGTAACAGTGGGCAGGTTACCATCCCTAAGCTTGAAGATGGGAGGGGAGAAAGTGGTTACCAACACTGAAAGAAAGGGCCGTGTAGACAGAATGAGGCAGCCAGCCCACTACAATCCCACAGCAAGACAGCCAGGATAACCCATACCTCAACCTTACTCTCTTCCCTGTGTTCTACGTTCTATCTGGGCTCCCCACTGGGTGAACCTAACTGGAACCTAGATGGCAAGAAAGCCCACTGGTGCGGTCTATACAGAGTTGATCATCCTTGGAACAAAGCAGAGTGGATGTGGGGAGGGCAAACGTATGTCCAGAGTGGTCACACTGTATAAGTGCTAGTCAGGCTTGCATTTAAATCCAAATCTATTGCTATTAACCACCAGGCTACATACTGCCTTCTGGAAAGACATGTACGTATCTAATTCTGGGACACAGTGACTCTCAAGTCTTTTATTTTTAAAATCTCAAGCAATCCTCAAAATCTCCACTCGGCCAACTGGATTCCCTCATTCCTTCTTTTCCCTCTTCATTCTCTGTGCACACTGTGCGTGTCAATCACCCAAGGCCCCCCTTTCCTTCCTGCCCGTCATCGTGATTTGGCCTCGTATTGCCTCCCCATCTGGCCTACCTCCCACAGTTTGCCATTTCAACTTTGCACTCACCACTATCCTACAATCAGTCTCCTTTGTTCTCCTGTCATTCCTACTCTGCCAGTTCGCAACAGGCATTGACTTTCCACTGTTTGCTTTCTTGGCTCCTATTCCTGGTCTGCCAGGCAATCCTGAGGAGGCCTGTGAAATCACACTAGTGAACTCATGCTCCCAGAGCTTGGCTGGGCCTCCTGCGTACTTCAGCCATTTCTGACCCTGCTCATGTTGAGTCTCTTTGACATTTCCTAAAGCAACTGTTCTGAGACTTTTCCACACTCTTCCTAAGCCCCTGACCCTGTCCTTCACCTTCAGGGAGTACCTCGGTTTCCTGTTTGGAATCGTGGTGATCCTTCCAAAGTTCTTTCCTTTCTAACTCACCACTACTCAAAATCCATTCTAGTCTTCCTCTTCCTTCATCTCTGCTTCTGAGGAAGTGTTTCTAAGGTTACATCTTCAATTTATGGCGTTGGTGCCATCTCTCTGCACATCTTCTGGGCCTTAGAAGATCAACTATTCTCCTTCATGATGACATCACTAGCTCTCTGCCCAAACATGTTCAGGGCCCTCTAACTTGAACTTAAGGAAAAAGAAATGAATTCTGATCCTGATGAAGAACCACCTTTTTATTTCTCTACTCACTTTTTCTTAAACAGCAAAGTCTAGGATTAACCCTCCCTACTACTCAAGCTCTCTTAATCCTGAAAACTGCCATTTCTTGTCGGTTTGAATATTCTCCAGGTCTTCAGAACTATTTGATTATTCTAAGTTACTTCTCTTTCTTGAAAAATCTTTCCTTCTTTGGCTTCCATGACACTGCACCGCCCACAGTCATCCCCTAATCCTCTTCAGTTACTTTCTTTGACTCCTCTTTGTCCCATAAAATGCAGACTTTCCTCAGGGTTTTAAGGCTCTTTTCTTCTGTATAAATATTCTCTTGGTGATCTTATTTATTCCCCTGGCTTAAATGCACTTCCATAAAGTAGTATTTACGAGATGACTTTCAGTGGAACATGAACTGACATATTATTTGGATACTTTGTTTAACCTGACCTTGGACAGCATCCATGGTAAGAAGCACCATTTTTTATAGACTGCTTAGAAAATGGCTGCCAATTTAATTATGACACATGGCTCTCTTATCACTTAATATTTTTATTTTTTACTTATTCAAAGAGCTTTGTTAGATTACTCATTCATAGAGATTCTCTTACACATTATTCTTGTGCATTCAAAGAGGGAAATATAAGCAAAAGAAATAGGTTATGGTTTTCCTAAAGTTTTCTCACACTGACCAACTCTTGTGAACCTCTTTTCAACTCAGAGGCGTCAATATCTTCTCAGCCATCAAGAGCATCAGGAATGCAACATTTCTTAGATGGCTTCAACGACTCTCTCTAGAATTCTCTTCTGTGAGGCCAATACCCACTCTGCAAGTTTCCATGTTGGTGTGTTTTTATATTGTACTGGAAGGTAAGGTTTTTAGACAACACTTAAAACTTATGTTCTTTTCTCTAAAGATCTTTCAGTGGTTTGCTGACTGAAATGTTGAGGGGTTGTGGGTTTTTACTCATGCCACAGGGACTAACAACCAAGATGGCCCATGTACTGGCAATGACAAATATATCACCACTATAGCTGGTAAGATGCCATCAACCATAAAACACCCTACTTTCAGAAACAGTAACTTGTGAAAAGATGTGCATCTTCCAATCATGAAGTATAGTCATTATGTATTTATTTTAACGGGTATCCTAACAGGCTAACTAACACATCAAACCCAAGGTTTTGCAGATATTGTCTACAATGGGGCAATGCTTGAAGAAAGTGACTTAGTTTCTATTTTAAAATATTAAAGAAGAGTATCAGTATTGTTCAAACATGGCAAAAAGCTTACCAGTAGGACTCAAATGGTTAAGGTTGAGGATACAGAGGCCTAACTGATCATCACTCCGTGGATGATTTATGTTTACATAACCAACTAGAACTTCATTCTTAGGCTTCAATTCTCACGTTGCAATTGGCAGCTCAGTGACATTACCTGGGCACCTTGCTGATACCTTCAACTCAGTATCTTTTCCCCACAACCTATTCCTCCTCCCGGGTTTCGTTTACTGTTAGTGGCATACATTCCACTTTGAAACATGTTTTATTTTATTTTCTGTAGATTCCAAAGTTTGTATTTTGAGAATGGCACAGTTCTGAGGCTATTAAATCTGGGTATTGCCTGCACGTTAGCACGGTACATAGTACCTATTAGGCACTCAGAAATGATCTGATAACTAAATGCATGCTAAAATAGCATGTATGTAGAAGGTATGTAGGGAAAAGCCACTGATAAATAGAAGTGGCCCTTTTTAGAAGAGGCGGGATAGAAATGGGCAAAAGATAAACATATAGAATGAAGAGAGACAAATCATTACGAAAACCCTGAGAGGTTTTACATTCTCCTGTACAATAAACAGATAACTGTAAACGATTCATGTCAAGAAGACATCATCTAAAATAATGTAATAGTATTAATTTAACAGAACAATTTAAATGCTTAAAAATATGAAGTCTATTAGGCAAAATGGCTTAAATGGCTCCAGTGCTGCCTAGAAAATAAGGCAATGAAATAATTTTATGAATGTATACTGTAAATAACAAGAAAAGCTGAGTGCCATCCCTCAAGTCATATGTTAAACATTAATTTCATCAAGTAAAAGATAATTTAGTTCTGTAATTACTTAAAAATTTTTAATTTAAATGAAGGTGATATTAATTCAACTGAGCTATAAGATAAAGCCAGCACGATTCCCTGGAGGGCGCACACAACAGGGACGAAGATGAACCAAACATTCTTGAAAACATGACGGACATGAACAAATGTTTACTGAAGAAAGAAGAAAACCGCTCCACCTCCGGCTGTTATCAAAATCCACTCTTGCAAAGAGAGGATGAATATCAGTGATATTTAAATACACATGAAGAAAATGTTGATTTGTACGTTTATAAAGACGTCTACAAAGATTATAATAAAAAGACCCATAAATTAGATCCGTGTATCAGTAAATCAGACACTGAAAATGAGCTACAGAAATACTACCAACTTTCATCAGTTTGTAGTGCCAGGGGAAAGACATCATTAGGTGAGGGAAAGCAAAAAGAGTTTTAGGCTGTGAAACCTCAAGAGAGAAATCAATCATTCATTCCACAGATATTTATTTAGTGCCTACTATTAGCACCAAAAAGAGACATAGTAGTGAGCAAACCATACAAGGTCCCTGCGGTCATGGAAACTGCATGTTAGTGAAGCAAAGTACAACGGTGACCTGGAATCTAGATCTTTCTTTTGCCACTAAGTGACTGTGTAAACGTGGCCAAGTCACTTCACACAGCAGGCCTTCAATCACTTTATCTGTTAAAATGAAATGAGTGAGCTAAATCATTTCATGGAGGGAATGCAGATGTTGGAGTTTAAGAGTGGGTCCCACCATTCAAACAGTTCAGCCACACAGTTAGGTGGTACCAGCCAAGTCCAATTCATCTAGCATTTTCTTTTGTATATCCGGAAATCTCCATAATTAGACTAGGACATTGAAGCCTTCCCTGACCCAGCACATCCCTCTACATTCTACTCACTGATGCCGTTGTCCTGCCTATTTGATTCATGTTCTTCCCAGTGCCTAATATAGCACTTGTCACTTGACTTATTTTCTGAACTCAAATTTAGATTTAGATTTAGAATACTCAATGATTTAAAGTATTGTAACATAAGCAACTAAGATAAAATGGAATTAAAACTATAGTATTTACTAGGAAACTGCAGAGATCAATGAAGATGAAAGGTTATGTTCAGAAAAAGAACCTAACGCTTTAACAGTGTATTTTATCGTACCCTGAAGCTTCTGGGGAACACTATTAAAGTACAAAACCAAAGTTAAAGTAGAGTCTGGCATTAGTTCTATTCCATTTTTAAAAAGAGAAAAAAGAAAAGGGAAGTTGTTTTATTGTTTATTGGAATAAGACTTACTGCCTCAATTCTTCAGGCAATTGTTCTGAAGGGCCCTCTCCCAACCAGAGCTTGTCTACACCTCTATTACCATGCATTTTAAATGCATTACTCCTTGCTAGAAAGTATGGGGATCTCCAGAAGTAGGAGGAATTGGACAACAAATGATTTTCTTAAAGCCACACAGGTAGTACAAGAAGTACTGGAATTAAAATTTGAGTCTCTTTGATTCTATGGTTTTTCCATTTACACCACATTGCCTCTCAGGTAAGTAGGACAGATAGCAGCTAAGTAAATCTCCTTTGTGATGTATTATTATCTTTTCTTTTCTTTTTCTTTTCTCTTTATTTTTATTAAAAAAATTTTTTGTTTAATGTTTTTATTTATTTCTGAGAGACAGACAGCATGAGCAGGGGAGGGTCAGAGAGAGAGGGAGATACAGAATCCGAAACAGGCTCCAGGCTCTGAGCTAGCTGTCAGCACAGAGCCCGACATGGGGCTCGAACCCACAAACCTTGAGATCATGACCTGAGCTGAAGTCAGACACTTAACCGACTGAGCCACCCAGGCGCCCCTCTTTTCTTTTCCTGGCGTTGAATATTTTCACCAAACATGCCAATATGTTGTCCTTTTATGTCTAAGAAGGAAACAATGGCTATTGTTTGGTGGAGTTCATGAATATGGATTTTTCCAATAACCACACCCTCTGAGGTCAGCAAGATTTGTAGAAGCACCGAAGACAGGGCCCTGGGCAGGAAAAAGGGGGAGATAAAGAGGCCTAAGGCTTCGTCTTCACTTCCAAGGTGCTTAGAGTATTTCAGGTAATGGAGCAGACAGCGCATGAGGTGAACATGCACACAGCTAGTGAGCGTTAAGGGACACGGAGGCAGTTCCCTCCAAGGCAGCCACCCTGGGCTGAGTACTGGCTCCAGTCACATCTGTTTGGCCAGCACAATGTTTTTAAACACCAAATGTGTTTAGGTGGGGGCATGCTCCCTCACGTTCAGTCACGGTAAGCACAACTCACTATATTACATGTGTGAACCCCACAGCCTTTGTGTCTGTCACCCCTAATAAAGTTAAAGCACGACAGGGGTTGGGTACCAGCTTATTTATCTAGTATTGGGGTAAAACGAGGTGTTTCAGGAAAGAGAGCTTTCTAGATAATTAAAATGGGTTTAACTTCAAGCAACAAACATTTATTTGATTAAGTAATGAGAATCTTCTAAAATACACCATTAGCATACACTTCTTTGTCTCCTTAAACAAAGGATAGAGAACATTGCCATTTTTTAATTGACTTAAAGTTATTATTAGAAGCTGCCATTATTGGATTGTTTAAAAAACAGTTTTATGACTCTTTTTTTAATGGTAATTCTCTTGTTTCATGGTGTCTATCCTCCTTACTTTAATTTAACCCTTCTGCTGAGGGGGGAGGAAAAAAAATAAGCAAACAACTAAAGAACTGTGAAAACAAACATTTTCAAGGATTTAAACTGTAGGAGTAACATCACTAATGCCCACCACCACTAATACTTTTCACTGAGATCTTACTAAGTATACAAAAATGCTTTCGTTAACTTCATTTGCCTGATGTTTGAAACTCAGGCATAGAGAGATCAGTTTTCCCAAAGTCATATCACTAGAAAAGTGGTAGGGCAGGACCCAACCTAAGGTCTCATATGAGCACAGGCTCTCAACAACCACCGCGTAATGGATGTTTTTGTTGTGTGTGTGTGTGTGTGTGTGTGTGTGTTTTAAGACCTCCTAAGATATCTTCCCAAGGCTAGTGTTGTCCTCTAGAGAAGAATTATTTCCTTAAGATGGATCACTGGATATGTGGGATATTTACTAGTCTTTTCCTTGGAGTATAAACATGGAAAGAATAAACAAGATAGGAAGGTATTTTAAATGCAGCGTAGGACAACCATAAAGTAGAATGGGGAATCAAGAGGCCTGGAATCTCTAATATCTACAAGTCACTTGTCATGTTGAATAAGCCACTTGGTCTCTCCACTTCAATTTCCTCATGCGTGAAATAAAGGTAAATACCCAGATAACACAAATAGAAAGCTTTGAAGATTAAGATAACGTTGGGAATAGCACATAGAAGAAGATGCTTGATAAGTATTAGCAGCATTGGTTGATGATTTTCTCATGTGTACCATGAGGATGCTAATAATTCTCATAGAGTTGTTTCAGAGTTAAATGAAATAATCTATGTAAACTCTTTAACGTGGTGCCCAGCACATAGTAACTGCTCAATTAATGTTTACTACTGCTGCTGTTACTAGCCTGCTAGTTGTTAACTGTCTTACTTCAGTTCTTTCAGCAAAAACTAGGAAGGAGGAATGGGAAAAAATTCTAAGATAGGTAATAACTTCAATGAGATAAAATGTGCTGACTTCCTTTACTGACACCAGAAATCGATGAGAAAACGAATCTGAAAGAGGCATTTGAGCCTCTTCAGGAAAGCACTGTGCACTGAGATACTCAGGCTGTTACATGAACAACACTTCATTTTCAAATTTAAACTGTATTGAAATACTTTTTTCCTTTCATTTAAAGGTGCTGCCTTTTTGTTTACGTCTCAAAATACGGGTCAATATTCACTGAACTTTTCATCTGAATATATTGTGTACAAATCTATCCATTGAATGTTACAATTTCTAATATTCAAAAGATTACAAATTCCAAGCACAATCTTTACCAATAGAATGCCCATGTTAGGTTTTCTTTTCTTTCTTTCTTTTTATCCATAGGTTGCCACATGGTGAAAATGAAGGAAACAGGGAAACTGACTTTAAATATGTGACCTTCAAGCAGCTATCAGTTTTTAAACTTAAAACAAAATTGTGTACCCAGTCAAGAGTTTGTTGGATTACAGATGCATGTCCTGAATTCATTTTTCACAAAAGATAATCTTATATTTAAAAATGATGTTGCTTGGAGGTGCGTAGGTGGCTAAGTCAGCTAAGTGTCCGACTTTCGCTCAGATCATGATCTCACAGTTCATAACTTCAAGCCCCGCAATGGGCTCTGTGTTGATAGCTCTGAGCGTGGAGCCTGCTTTGGATTCTGTGTCTCCCTTTCTCTCTCTGTCCCTCCCCTACTTGCATTCTCGCTCTCTCTCAAAACAAACATTACAAATCAATTAATTAATTAATTAATTAATTAATGCTGTTCAGGGCAACATTTCACTTCATATTTTAAAAACAGACCAAAAAGTAAAGAAGCCATAATATAATTGTATGAGATACCATGCAGTAGGCTTTAAAAGAAGAAATCCCTTTAATTATGTCTTCGCGTGTGTAAGCACCAAAATGCAGGGAACTGGTGATACCAAACGGACACTTTGCACAGAAAAGACAATTCTCTAGAGAAAAATAGACTTTGCAGACAGGCACGTGGGATTTCAAAGCCTCGCTTCTCCAAGGTTCACACATGCTTCATACATGAAAGCAAGAACACTCAGAAGTTAGTATGCTTCAGAAGCCCCTGAAGTTACTTCTGAGAAGTGACGATGTCTGGGCCACACTCCCAGAGATCTGGATCTGGTTTATTAGCACTGGGGCACAGGAAGCTGCATTGTTAGCAAGCACCCAAGTAGTATGGATGCAGGTTTTTATCCACTTTCCAAAGCATGCTCATAGCAACATCACATCACCACCTTCCAAAGTGTTCCCCAGATACCCTCTTTGCTAGTCAGTTCCCATGCTCACCAATGTACAGATACCTGCCAGCAGCATTATAGACAACGCTGCTATGAGGGTTGGCTTAGGGAGAGGGCAAAATGCCAACCTCTGCTTTCAAAGTATTAACTCAGGAGTCGTTCCAACTTGCCTTTCAATTCTGTTTTCTACACTAGAAGTCAATCGAGACAGTTAAACACTTGATCTTTAGCATGTGTTAATGAAAAAAAGGGGCAGATATGACTTCAGGTGGGCCTTCACCTGGATTGGGTACTTCACTTTGGATTGGGTACTTCTCTGAATGTCATTTTTTTTTTTTTTTTTTTTTTGTAACATGGGAATGATAGCACCTACCTTCTAAGATAACTGTGAAGATCCAATGAAGTGTATGCTTGGCACTCAAAAAATGGTTGTTCCCCTTCTCAACAAAACTATTACTAGGGTGTCTAGAAAGCATATCATTAACCTATTTGAGTTTCACCTCTTGAGTAGGCCTGCTCCATGGCAGAAAAGCACAAAAGCAGAGAGGTGGTCAAAACAGAGTTTTAGGAAGCAGGAGGAGAGGCATGAAGCCTTGATAATCCCCGAAATTGAGTAAACAGTACAAGTAAGTAAAATATGACCATGTAAATGAATTTCAAGGAGAGAAAATAATTGTACGTGGTAATTTTTAGCTGTTGGGTGGCTGCTATAGGATATGACTGGAGACCTTATTTAGAACTCTCTAACCTTTCAAAGGAAAATCATTTGCCATCATTTGGTAAACAACTGGCTTGGATCCATACCTGGAGTGCAGCTACACCGAGCTGCTGATACAAAAATCAGCTCCATCACATCGTGGTGTGTGTAATACCTTCTGGGATTTGTAATTCGGTGCTTCTATTTGAAACCACACACTTCCTCCCCACTACTGTCCACAGTGTCCTAACATGTATAGTATATTTCTCCTGATATCTAGGTTTTATCTATTCTGAAACAGCTATGAATTATCACTTTGGGACCCATAATGAATTTTGGGTACATTACATACTCTTGCTTTAAGTGAGATGATCACAAATATGACCACCAAAGAGGGAAAATCCACCTAGTCGTTTTCAAATGGAGTAACATATAAGCAAAGGCCAATCTAGTCCTGTGTACTACATAGATGTGTGCCCTGTTGAAGTGTTAATTCTTACTACTACTTTTCAATTAAAATAGTCCTCCTTTCCAGAAAGATCCATGTAATCTAAGGTTTATTAACAGAAAGATATGTTCTACCATACCTTTTGGAATAACTGCTATCCTTAGATTTGGACAGGTTACCAATACAGCCCTAACTATTGCAAATCATACCACAGAGATATTCTCCAAGTAACAGCCTAACAATATCAATTATCCAACTTGGCAGGTTCCCAATGCAAAGTTTACGTTACAAGCAGAATCATTTCCCCCAATTACACTGCTGATGCTTTGATACCATTATGCACTCTCAGAAAAAAATTTGATTACATAAAATACACTAGGATATAAAATATGTGTTAGTCTAATGCTGTAAATTTGAAATCACTCTGTTAACCCTAATACGTTTATTTGATATCACAGACTTATATTTCTTAATAGAATTAAGATGCTAGAATGTAAGCAATAATAAATTTTCACATCACACAATTCTTGGTAATGAAAAATAGAACAGTGTGCCTGGAATTCATTCATTTGCAAATTCATAAAAATTGTAAAAATCACACCCCTAACAAGCCACATTTTATAAAGTAAATTACATTATAGGCTATAAAAATGATGTTTTACAAATACTTATTGTACTACATAGATTTTTACTAGTTGTAAGTAAGATTCTTTTTCTCTTATGATAAACTTAGGTATTATGTCCAAGTTGTCTGTAGGTTAGCTTGAGTATAAGTAAACATTGGGGAAGACCTCCCCAACCCAGAACTGCTTGAAGAACATACTTTCTATAAACTCTTCCCTGAAGATCTGCGTATGAAGCCATGGAGTGTTAGGAGGAGGCATTTATGAGCCAGAGCAGGTGGGACCTTGAATGCTGGGGGTCCAAGCAAGAGCCACATTTGGCAACAACACTAACACTTTGAGAACTTGTGTCCCAGGTTAACTGTAAACATCACTGCTTAAATTTTCAATCACAAACTTCTCCACTACTAGCAGAGAGTAATATCTCACCTTTTGCATTAAATCTGGTTACTAAATATGAAAACAATGATCTAAACAAGATGTATCTATGCAAAGAAATGGTCCCAGGGCACTCTGTTTTCAGAATATGCAGATCTACAAAATGCAAAGACCAAAGAATGATGTTTTACCCTGCACATAAAGTTTAGTTTTCTCATATATTTAACTGAAGTCCTTGATTACACTTAAAATTTATTTTCCAACATATAAAAGTTAAGAAACATTTAGGTTGAAATGTAATATAGTTGTAAAAATTATTTTAAATCTAATATTTTAAAGAATTCTTAAACCAAAGGATAAAAATGTAATAGAGATGTTACTACAGTTTTTATATATCTGTCAGTGACAATATTAATGGAAATTCAATGTGTATTCACAATAACACACTAGTTCTTAATTTAGATTTATTGAACAGTTTCTTATATTCCAGAGAAGAAACAATATTCACTTTGACTATACAAATTTCTCATGCAGATATGGAAGTTAAGTAGTTAGATGTTAATGTAAAATTTCTAAGCACACATTTATGTTAATTCTATTTGACTCTTCAAAGTTGTTTTAAATAGCATATCTTTCAAATTACAATAAGTTTTAAATAATCTTCACATAAAAATACTAAAATGATTTCACATGCTTAAACGAAACATTGTAGTCTTGTAGATTTATGTTTTTCTTATACATTTTCTCACGTCTGTGGGAAGAAATAAATAATTAACACTTGAAAAAGTGTTTTAAAAAAGCATTAAATTTAAAATTATTAGGAAATATCTTAAAAGATCCAAAAATGTTAGTTGGGCATATCAAAATAGGCTTTTTTTGTGTGTTAATTTTGGTAACAAATATTTAAAAAGCTGAAAGCTAGTCCTTTTCACTCCCGTTTACCCTACAATTCCATTTCCCCAGACTGCAGGCGGCACAGGAAATATTCTTTTAACTAGTGGCTCAATGGCGCAGCCTATGTGTAGAAAAGTATAACACAACGTGAACTGATGCCCCAGCGACAGTCAGTTGTGTAAGTTTGAAGCAGGGTTTAAAAATAAAACATAGTTTTTCAAAATGAGAGCTACACATGAAAGAATTAAGTTTCTATTGCAAGATGATTTCACTGCTGTTTGTGAAACTAAAGTAAATCAAGGAGAAATAGAAATAAAATGTAATAAAGTCTTTTTCATTAAACATGACGCATTATAGTTTTTAACTTATTTTACATAGCCTCCAAATAAATTTGAAAATTCTCTATGTCCTCCACTGCTAACAATCTAAAGAAGCACAGTGTTATGTAGCTGAGTTAATATTTCCATAGTTGTTTTCTGTCAGGTTAACTATGCCACTGTGATTTGTAATCTTTTTAAAACCGTCTTCTCCCCCAAACACTAAATATATACATTGTGAATTCTAAATCAGAAATATTATTTCAACTTAGCAATTGTATTAGGCTAATTAATTTTACAGTGTAGGAAGGTTAAATGAAACCTGTTCTGCTACCTCATGTATGAACTTGATAAGCACGTTACTATCCATCAATCTCCTTCAGTCAACCCATCCTATGGGTCTCCAGTCAAACACAGAGGGGGAGCTGTTTCTCTGTGAGGCAGCACAGAACAATCCTCTCGGACAACCTTTTTTAATATTAACATACAATGAGGGAAAAATATGTATGTGTATACATGAAAATTTCAACTAGCTCATCTCCTCAAAAAAGAACAAGAAAAGAAAAAAGCCATTGGCAAAGGCCTAAAGCTACTAGTAAAGTCTGAGCAAAATCAATGAAATTGTTTTTAAACATATGACAAAAGCCAGCATCCCATTTTATGCGGTTAATGTTCCTGTTATTTTTTTGCAAGCATCTCCTTTAAAAAGCCAAGAGCCATCATCTAGGGAAGTCCTTTCCATATGCCCCCGACTTTCCTCCCTTCCTGCAGAGCTGGCTGTGAATCCTTGCAAAGAGAAGAACTGTGTTCAAACTTTGTACTTATTCCTCTTCCCTATTAATTAAAAAAAAAAAAAAAAGCGCCTGTAAATGTATTCAAGTTGTTTAAACACTGACGAAGGGTAATAACTCAGCCTCTGTGGCAAAGTGAGTGTGATCAGAAAAACTGTTTTAGGGGCATTACAACTTAACCATTTAACTGCACAATATGAGATGTTTCTAAAAAAGTGTACTTCAATCACACAGCGGAGGTCTGATCAATTTGACATCGACTATAGAAAACTAAACTCACAGTGAAGACAAGCACAATGCACTGAAAAATGATTTCTATTTGGTTCACTCTTACTTCATCTTTTCTTTTGGTACAAACAGATCCTCAAAGCACTGAACAAAATTAAAACAAAAGCCACTCAAATGTTTATTTTTTTTCAGTTACTGTCTAACTATTTAATTCTGAAAGCTCTTTTCATTCCATAAAAGTTATGGTTGCATTTTTTTCTCCCTCAAGGTCAGGTTTGTTGATTAAAAAACAAAAAGCACAATAAATTAGTTTCAGGATGAAATGGGGATTTTTTTCCCACTTACTGTTATTTCACGAAATAGAGGTTTGACAGTTCTCAGGATTCCAGTAGATGCTTTAAAACAAACTTTCTGATACCCAGTGTTTAAAACTGTATTGTAAATGTACTGACAATATACAAAGCTGAGAACCAAAGTGACGTCTGACACCTTGCCACGGAAAAGGACTTGCTGTTCAAAAACAACTCACGGATATTCTCATTCAGGGTAGTCAATCCACATCCAAGAGGTTATTCTGCTTTGAAATAGAGATATGGATAACCTAAGAATAACCCCATGGAACAAATTAAAATAAAATTTGCCAGCAGTTTCTACTTCAGTGGTTTCTGAACTTCATTGTGTAAAAATATCTTGGTGCTAATTTGACATTAATAAATTAAGACCATTAGAGATAGTCTTTCATTGTTGGCCTTCAACAATTGTCAATGACACTATTTTCTGTTTGCATTTCCTCAAGCGTGTTAATGTATCTTTGTTTAGGCTCGCAAGTCGAACGGTCAATGTAAACACAGTCAATGAAACATCAGCCCTGGAAGACAAGTCTACTGAGAGGGCCTAAGGAAAGACTATTGGTCTATTGCCAACTATGCAGTAAGGCGACAGCACTGAACGGCTACTTTAAAATTTTTTTTATATGATGAATAAATTAGTCTTTAAAAAATTCTCCAAATTCTTTGTTTTGCATACAAAGTCCATCCAGGATGGAGGTGGTCTGCAAGTTGAACTTAGTGCAATGTGGGTTATAGTCTTTGTTTGCAGTCTTAACTGGGGATTGTACCTTAGCTACCGCAGTTCAAGCGTAAAAATACTTTGTCTGTAATACTATATACTGTTGCCAGTGACCCTCTAAATCCTTGAACCAACTGTGTCTTCTGGTGTCACAGAAGATAATGCCAATTTATTGCAATGTGTGGCTTTTTTAACTGATTAAAATTAAGCCGTAAACACGTGACAATGGAATTAGCACATTTAGAGAGTCTGTTTTCCCACATCCCATTTTGCGCTAGTGCGGCTAGTCCCTGCAACTCTACGCGGGTGCAATTTTAATGACTTTGCTCGGTTTTGATGTTCTTATGAAAAAAGCACTGCTTGGTGTTTGTGGAGAAGGTAGATATGGGGGCTGAAGAGCTGTGATTGGGAACATGGTGACATCGTTTCTGTTTTCCGATAGGATCGGTGTCATTTTCCTCTCAGCGATAAGACACCTCCACTGACAGTGCCCGATTAGGGAAAATTTTATTATTATAAAATTCACTTTTATCGAATGAGGATAGAGTGATAAACAGTTCAGCCTCAGGGAAGGAATAGGAACAGCCTCCCCCCCCCCCCTTTTCAAATTCC
Source organism: Crocuta crocuta (assembly GCF_008692635.1). Lineage (NCBI taxonomy): Eukaryota > Metazoa > Chordata > Mammalia > Carnivora > Hyaenidae > Crocuta > Crocuta crocuta. Next base: position 8,742,107 of record NW_027532585.1, read on the forward strand.
ACCTTTTCCCTCTTCTCTTTCTCTCCCTTAAAAAAGACGATTGTGTTTTAGTTATTATTAATGGTACAAAAGAGCTCCCTACAACATGTGATTGCTATGATAAAACTAGCTGAATCAAGAGACACTTAGATGTTGTTATAAAAGAAAATCTATTTTATATAGTTATATGTATGCGCGCACACATGCACGCGTGCGTGCGCGTGTGCGCGCGCGCACGCACACACACACACACACACACACACACACACACACAAAGGTAAAACTGCCTTCTAAATCTTCCCATTTCTGGAAGTTACCTGGTATTTGCTACTTAAAAAAATATTCTAAAAGAAAATCAAACTGCAGTAATATTGACTCTATTATCCTAAATATACTCAATTTTACCTACCTTCAGAAATAAACATTTGTCAAGCAGAATTGCAAGGTAAACATAAAGAAACAGAAGATTATCTTGAACAAATATTTATTTATGTGCCAAGGAAGAATATGAAAAGAAAAAAACCCCACATTTGTTTTTAAATCATAAATCAACATTGCTTTTGAATTTTGGTAGTTTAATGATGACACTTCAAACTTCCAGTGTCCAACAGTTATGTCTGTTTACTCCTGATAAACCAGGACTATTCTGTATGACAAGTACTTGAAAGGTCATTTGAGAAGCATAAAAATAAGCATTTGATATTATTTATTTAAAGATTTTTTTTCCTGAAGAAAAATTCATCAAATTGCTCAGAATACTCCTCTGCCTTTATGAAATAAAAAAGTACTGTCTCAGGGGCTAAGAATGCCTAATGACATTGGTAAGTTCTGGTACACCATAAAGACAGTGCTATGATAGATTTTTAAATTTGGAGTGTGTATGAAATATTGATGATAAAAACAACTCAAAACATATTTCCTTATTGATGGAAAATACTCCTGAGGGGCAAATTAGGGACAGTAGTCTTTAGTTTGTAATATTCTTCCAAATATTTCTAGGGTATCCCTAAATTCTCTCTTTAAAGGATTTTTTTTTTTTTTTGAGAATTCTTTGTCAAACGCTGATTGTAAGCATGATCTATTTTGGTGCATAATTCCCTGCATTATTCAAATAGACTTTTTTAGTATTCAGAGATCAGAGAATCATGTTAAAATATCTTCCTCCTGTTTGAGCTCAGCTTCTAAATTTACAAAAAAAAAAAAAAGTAATCCTCCAAAATCACTGCGTGGAAGGAACTAAAGATGCTTACAGCCTAACACTGAATAATTTCAGGATTTATCTTTATAAGCATTACACGAGAAATGGTTATGTGCTTTGCTCAACACATAATAAGGGGAAAACTGAGGTTTACACAATGACAAAGCCACTATGAGCAAATGTCCCTTAGTTCAACCATTTCCTCCTATACCCCGTTTCAGGATTTCAGTGAAACAAACATACTGAACTCATGATAAGTCAACATTATCATACAGCAACCTCATTTTTGCTATTCATTTTGTAGCCTAAAAACAATTACCGAAGTGAGCTTATGAAATAACTAGTAAATAGTAGAGAAAAACAAAGCTTAACAACTAAAGTATGCAGTCAAAGAAAAAGGGAATCTAGATTCATTATTGGCTTAAAATCTTTACCGCCAAATGCCTAATATAGGGTATATACCAGCTGCGTGCTGGACTAGCTTAAATAGGGTATACTTTTCTTAATTATTAGTTTGCTGAGTAAAATGCAAAATGGTTTTTTTTTAATGCGCAAAATGGTATTTTGGAGAGAACTACTTGAAAGTATTAAGAATTTCAACACAACAAGTGACAGATACAGCCAGCTCCTAAGATGTCACAAAGCGACAGTGTATCTCCTTAAAAGTGGTCTGGGAAGAGGCTATGATTATTGTAATGCTAAAGGTTACAGGGAAGTTTTGGAAATAAGCACTTTTCTTTGAAATAAAAAAAATACAGCTGCCCAATTTTTTCAGGCACTCAAAAAAATGTGCCTCAGGAAGCTTATGTTCTTCTGGAACAGGCAAGCAGAAAGTGAGTTATGGATTATCCTGATTTACAATCAATGCTATGAGGGAAGAGTCTGATAAGATATGAGGGCAAAGCTGCTTTCAATGGAGTGTTCAGTAGTATCTTCTCTGGAAAAAGTAACATTAAGCTAAAACAATGAGAAGGAGCTTATGCAGACTAGACAGACACAGTGTCCAACATGTGAATGTATCAATATATATTTTTAAAAAAGGTATTTCAGGAAAGTTGCATGCTCACTATTCTTCAAAAATTCAGTGAGCATTCTAAAGACTTTATTGATATTAAGATAAATCCAGTAATAAAATGCCTTAAGGCAAAGAATCCTGAATAGAAAATCTATATACATTAAAACATAGCTATGTCTAATCTTTCCAACAACTAGGAAGGCACTTCAAGACCATATACTCTTTGGTACAGGCTCACTATGGTCAATTAACCCTTTCTAGGTCAGTAGAGAACCAGCGACAAAGTAGTTTTTACTATCTCACATGTCTTAAATGCTGGACACAATTTTCCAGGTACCCACGAGCACATTCGCACACATACGCATGTACACACACCTACGTATCGGTGTGTCCACTCTGGCTAATCAGTGCTCTATGAAATGGAATACCTTTTCCACTTCAGACACTATTGATAGTCCCTGTCTTCATCAACTCAAAATTTTGTTTTTCTCATAGGAAACCCAGTAGAGGTCTCTAAGTCTGGGGAGTATGGATGGCTTTCTGTTCTGTGACAGGCAACATCTAGAATGGCTGTGTGGATCTGTGTGTACAGAATCCACATTTTATTGAAATAAGCACCAGTCTTTCCTATGAGGGCTGCCTGATTGGTTGGTAGAAAATGGATGGAATGAAGGGAAGAAGAGCTGATAAAGAGATAATCCACTGTGCCACCGTGGCCATGCAGGACTGCGGCGCCGGGGGGTGCACGCAGGGTGCGGGGGGGAAGAGGAAGGGCTCCTTTCTGTTGTTGCATTTGAAGTAGGAAGGAGGCCTGCAGTGAGCAAACTTCAGATGTGAAGAACAAAAGGCCAGGTTTTCCCCCTACACCATCGCTCTACCTTTTTCTCAACACTGCCTAGATGATGAGGTCTCAAGCTGAAGCCCTACAGAATTCCGTTTTGACAGCCTATATTCATTAGTCAAGTTTATCTTCCAGATATATAAGGCAAGACATTCATTATTCTGTATAAAACAATTAAATGAAACAACGCTGCTCTTCTGTAGTTGCGGAACATTTTGAAGCATCTCCACTCTTTACAAATGAATCAGGGTACATCAGTATATACCCAATATAGGTTACATGCTCATTCAAAATCTTAAAGCATTAAAAAAAACAAAAAACAAAAAAACTTGTGGTCGGTAAACATTAATATCATATAGGTCAATTTAACATTTTTTTTTTCCTGTTCCTCTAAAGGAATAATTTGGAGAGGAAGGTAGTTCCTAAGCTGATGGTGGATCTGAGGATGCCAGTTACAGGAGCACTTAAGCGCCCATTGGCACAGCAAGATTCAAAGCCCTGGTAGGCTTCAAAGAAACACTTTTTTTTTCCTTCTTCTAGAACTCTTTGCTTTCTAGTAAAGCTGCAACCACAATGTTCTCTCTCTTAATGCCACCATAAAAAATCAAAACACTTTAAAACAAATTGATGTACTCTTTAATACAGTCATCACATCATCACAGGACCCTTGCACCCTGCATGGCGACAACCGTGGGGATGCATACCACACATCTCTCTCTTTGTTGCCTGCTTCAATGCTTAAAGAAAAATGGAGAGAGAGTGTGTGTCTCTCAATTGAGATATGGGCACCTTTGATTGACAAGACCTAATCAGCTTATCTCCACACTAATAAAGTTGGGGCCTGTGGAGCTGGTATGTGCCCAGCACTGAGTGAACTTTTCCTAGCCAAAGCCTCACGGATCGGGTCTCAGGCTCTGCTTCTTGAAACTGGTACAGATCAGTTCTTAATGGGCTATTTTCATCTTGATAAACCTCCACAGTCTTCATTCATGATGGCATTAGAGTCCATTTAGCTGGATGAATTGCCTAAGTAATGGTTACATGATAAGCCTATGATAAGTATTTATATACATTGAATCAATAAGCTATCTCCTCCAAGCTGCCTGTGGGAAGGAAAAAGTAACTTCTGTATTATTACTTTGTTTAGGTTACTATTTATTGAAGGGAATGAACTTTCTTTTTAAATTAAAAGATGAGAGGGTCCTATGCACATCAGGATTCCTTTAATAATTTCTGCTGTATAATATTATTAGATGTTCAGTTTCTTGGGATGCAGCCACAATGGTCTCTACCATTCTGGTATCCTGTATCCTATGACATCAACTTGCTCATATCAGACACTCACTCAACATGTCTTGACTAATTGGTGGAAAAGAAGAACTTAAGGCCAGGAAACACACATGAACTGGAGATCCAGAGGGTGGGGAGGTGATGTACACACATGTGCATGTACATACACATATTGTCTTCTTAAAGTTTACTGGTAGAAGTCTCTTTCAAACCAAGGACCTTCCACATTAATTTCAGAGCTATATCTTTGCTCTTGCCGGTTTGTAATTGCTATGTGAAGGCCAAACCCAAGAGCTGAGGTATAAATCAAGCCATTAAAGGAACAGATCCTTCTTCGATTACACAATAAAGACCCAGAACAGAAGTCCGTCTTTACATGTGCCAATCTGAGAGTGTAATACACACACCACACACATTTTGATCTTAATTTTTATATGCAATTATCTAAAGAGAGAGAGGCTCACTGGATAAAACAAGCTTTACAGAAAGAACTCCAGTAATGGAGAGACTTTTTGAAATGATAACAATTTCTCAAGTATGAAAAAAAAATATATACATATATAAATTTGTCCCTCTCAGCATATATAAATGGTCATTAAAACCATTCTGTAATGCTGCTTTCAAACTGCAATTTACCTTAAGCATTAGACTCACCTGTATAAAATGAGACAATTTTAAACATATCCCCAAATGAAGTTTTCTACAGATTATAGAAAATCTTGAGCAGTATTTTTCCTTCAGATTGTGGTCTTCATGCTGTAATTGCTTTATACAAAATCCACTCCAGTCTTATCACTCAATATTATCTTCACTGCTGAACATCGGAAGATAATTTTGCAATAAAATTTAATTTACAGAGCTTATTTTCCACTAATCTCCTAGCAGAGGAAAACTGAAACACGCCAAAGTACACACTCCAAGCTATGACCCTAATAGCATTTTTTATTTCTGGAATAGTAAGACCCTAAACATATCAATTTTATCATATTGCAATGTTGGCATATTTTAATTGTCATAACTTATATCTTAGAAAAGGAAATATAACAGGCTATTAGGAAATTGAAAATAAGCCTCTTCAAGTGATAAAGTTCCCCTGGGGAAAGCTTTTTTTTCCATAAGAAAGGAAACACTTAATATAAAAATATGGGGCTGGTAAAGGTATTTTATTTCAAACTATTGATATGCCAGCGATTGTCAACAATATGTGAGATTTTTAAATAAAAAATTAAACCAACTAGCAAAAAATAGGGACTAGGCATCAAGATTTTGTTTTCTGTGTAAAATGACAAAGGCAGGTTTGTCACCTCTACGGCGCATTCCAGCTCTAAAATTTAAAAATTTAAAGGTACAGATGCCATCCAAACTTTAGAAGAGTAAGTTAATAGTTGAAAGTCGACTTCTACTGGCCATTTGGCCTCTATTTATCATTAATGTTCTAGAAAGCCTTCATCTTTTGAATAAAGCTTTTCTTTTAAAAATACAGTATTGAGAAGTCCATGACAATGAACTAATATCACAAAAGAGGGTAAGATATAAGCCAATCCTGCTGTTGTAAAACGAAGTAGCTTCCTTTTCTGTATGGGTGTAAAATACTGAAAGGATCCTCTTTCAGACTAAAATTCTTCATGAAAATGTTACATAGTTTTTTTTACAAAACATTAATGATCATTAATGAATTGAGAGATTAGTGCTTTAAGCCTGGACTACCCCTTCCTAAACCAGATTTAAATCTCTCTGCCGCATTTTAAAGTTGTATCATAACAAGGCCAAAGTGATACTGAATCATTTATGAGGTTCTTAGAGTTGAAATATCAGAGTCATATATGTGCAGAAGTATTGTTCTGACATTTGAATTTCAGCAATAGGCAATTCTGAGACATTTCAAGTTATGCAAAACTTGACATTTCCATGTTAATATACAAAACAATGATGATGTGAAAAGCCACTTCTCTGCCAATACTTAAAACTTAAACACTTAATAAAACTTTAGAAGCACGAGCCTCTAAAATTCAAACCCACTCAAAAAGTACTTACCTAAAAGCTTTTAATGTTTATTCACATAAAAAATACCTGCTGAACATTCATCTGCACTGATCTTTTTTATTTACACATGGAAAAGGAAAAAGCATAATTAATTGCTTTTCAGACTACTTATTTCCAATTTAACTTTTTTTTATTTCTCATATAGAGACGTCAGAATATTCCTGTCCTGAGCTATAGATCATTTAAATTGTTTCTCGAGTGTTAAAAACTACATTAAATAAAACACAGTTAAGTATACTTCACTTTCCTGAACAGCATGAATCTCAGCCAGTTGTAATTTCATAAGAAACTTAAATGAACCACTCACAAATAACCACCATACCCAATGATTATCTTCTTAGACACCAAAACTGAAATGTTCTGACAAGGTGATCTCTTGATAGAAACACCAAAGACATTTTTTTTTTTTAAAAAGGCTGAAATAAGTAGGGTAATAATGAAGAACAAAATGTGTAACATTTTCAAGCTGCAAATTAACAAGCAGATATTGACTTTTCTTTGAGGTCAATAACAGCTCTTATTGATCTAAAAAGTTAATACCTACTAAGGTCAATATAAGATCTCAAGGGTCAACAAATCTAGATTCGAACTTCCACTTCCTTTCACACATAAATACTGCTGAAATGGGAACAACTGTGTTTGGAGAAATAAGGAAATCATCATTATGACACAGAATAAAGCAAAGAAGTAGGCCAAAAAAATTAAGAATATAGTTTTGGAGCACCTGGGTCATTTAGTGGGTTAAGCGTTTGACTTCGGCTCAGGTCATGATTTCATAGTTTGTAGGTTTGAGCCCCGCATTGGGCTTTGTGCTGACAGCTCAGAGCCTGGAGCCTGCTTCGGATTCTGTGTATCCCTCTCTCTGCCCCTCTCTTGTTAATGCTCTGTCTCTTCTTTCTCAAAAATAAATAAACATTAAAAAAATTAAAAAATATATATGTAGTTTTAAAAGCCAGTTACTATAGAATTTTCAGAGACATTGACCTTTGGATCTAAATTCTAGCATTACACAATTTGGGCAGTTATACGTGGAGAAACAAAAATAATAGAAAACTCAGTTTTTACAAGTGTCTTGTCTCTTCACAAATAACATCTCTCTCTTTTTCTCTCTCTAGCTGTATGTTTCAAGAAATTATGATGTGAAATAATTTTTCAAGAATAGATTTTAGGCACTTTTAAACATAGATCAACTTCTTTAATTTTAAAATTAAACAGTAACATTTTGGGAAATTCAGAAGTGGAAAAGTTATTTATAATCTTAACATTCTTACAAAGCTATTTCTATTGTCATCATATAGTCTGTTTTACTTTTCAACACTGAAAAAGAAGAAAACATATTGTGCACCACTCTTCTAATAAATAGAATAGTCTTACTCCTTATCCATCATAAAGAGGGCCCATGAGGATGAACCACATGAACACTGTGGACCATGGGCCCATATAATGTATCTAGTATTTTCTGGAGTTGTAAGATAAAGTGATTTATTAGTCTGATCTTTTTGATAGCCAAATTAAAGTTCACAATGTTCTTTTCAGAATGACTTAGAAGCACCGAGGGAGGGGGAGGAAAGAAAGAAAGAGGAAGTATACATTCCTAGGGCATTTCCAGTGCTGAAACCTGCGCAAGATGCTTTAAGCAGACGCGGGTCCTGTCAGTTATCGGGAAGGCCCAATTATTGACAGTGGTGGTATAAAAGTTAAAAAAGGAAAAGCCAGGTCTGCAGCAGTGACAAGATCACACTGTGGATATTCAGCAAATATGAAGACTACTCTGATTACAATGTACTTAAAAAAATAAGCTTAGTTTAGAAGTTTTAGATTTGCAGAAAAATTATGATGGTACGGAGAGTTCCCTTACACTTAATACCCACTTTTTCTTATTATTAATATCTTACATTACTGTAGTACCTTTGTCACAGTTAGTGAACTAATATTGCCGAGTATTGTCAGCTAATGTCCCTACTTTATTCACATGTCCTTAGTTTGTGTCTAATGTCCTCAGACGTTTGTCTGACGTTTCAGGATCCCATCCAGGATACCATATTACATTTAGTCACTGTCTCCTTGGGTTCCTCTCGGCTCTGACATTTTGTAGCGTTCTTTAAGCACATACTTTAGAAATGGTATAAATAAATTTGCTGACTTGTATCTATTGTCAACACTTTAGATGAAAACACATGCAGCAGAATTATCTTTTGTTACAGATCTAAGGAATATAAATTTGAGAAGTGAATAGAGATAAATGCCTGGTAGAAAAAAAAAAAAAAGCAAATGATATTGACTCTGTGTCTATTAACAGAACATAGATAAGAGAGCAAGTTTCACTTGTCACAAATTCTAGATTACGCCCACTGACCTGACCCGGAAGCCATCTACCCTTCAGCTGTCCCCATTATTTTCTACTAGCCAGGGTTCTAACTGATTGACTATGAGGCAGTAAAGTGGGCAAGGAATACACGACACGGCAGGAGGGTAAGCTGCCCACACGTGTTTGAACGAAGCTATGACTGGACGGTGGTTGTCCAGTTGGAACTGGAGTTCCTATTCCTGTCACGTCGAGGGGGCACCATCCAACTAGCTCTTGCCAATGAAATGCATGCAGAACCGATGTGTCTGTCACTTGCTGCCAATGGAGCTGTAAAAGCGGGTGTGCCCTCTCCACTGTCTTTGCCTGGTTGCTGGCAAAACGTAGAGGATTCCAAAGCCTCCATGCAGGGCAGAGCCCCAAAGTGGGAGAAACCTCGATTTCTGAATCGCCACCTGAAAGGTTGTCTGCTCACTAGGAACACTTGTGCTGGACATTCCAAGTAATGAGCAACACACTTTACTACATCCAGCCACTTGGGAATCTGGGGTTTATTTGTCACAGCGGCTAGTGTTACCATGCAAAGCAGCACAAATGGAAACTACCATTTCTGAGCACCTCTGATGGACTTAACAGGCAATGGGTGTTATAATACAGTTTGCCTGATTTAAGTCTCACAGCAATCTCCACGTAGAAGACCTGCAAAACTTTTATGTATTAGGAAACAGAGACTAGGAAAGCCTAAAGAACTTGCCCAAGATCTCCCAGTTATTATGTGGTAGAACCAAGATTTGAACTTGTCTAGTTACGAAGCTCCATGAACATTCCATTTTGCTTCACTGCAGGTGAAATACAGGAGATCTGACTTGGCTCTTGGATTAAAAAAAAAAAATTCTTATGCATTTTATATGCATAGATTTTTTTTATCCTCTAAGGAGCACAAATATTGTGCATGTGGTCACCCCACTTTTCATGTGTTAGATATGAAGTCCTATTTTATAAAGGGTGGGTGTGAGACGATTAGTTTGTATGAATTTGTTAGCATTTCCCAGATCAAGACGACGTTATACAAAAATGCCGAAGAGAAAGATACACTTCGCCTTTGTAACCTGCTGATACTCTTACGGTGTTTAATTTGAGCCGAGTCCAACAACTCAGGGAAGGCACGAAAGAACTGTTCCTCCATGAGGTATACAGCTAACAAAGGAGAGAACAGAAAGACTGACTTGTTCTCACAACAGTATGAATTTAAAGAACTATATGGGGTGTGTATTCTACAGGAAGCCCAAGTAGGAAGAAAAATGAAACACTGTACCTTGCACACAGCAATAAAAATGAGGGGACTCATTGTAGTAAGAAAATTCACAGCTGGCAGGCAATATCAGTGAGGCAATAGATACTTGGTCCATCTTCATGCTTACCTTTTAGGGTCATCACGTTTTTAAAAAAAGGTCTCCTTTTTATATTAACAAAGTCACTCCAGTCAATCGCTTTAACTCAACCCACATGAAAAATTTGGACGACTTTGTAAAAGTTCCATGCTTACACCAAGGAGAAAAATTGGTGCATCCTTTAAATTTGTGCAGCTTTCTTATTATGAAAGTTCTGTTTGTTTAACTAATAGGTTCTAATCATCAAGAAGTCTGTATAGAGCATTGAACATTATAGGTAATTATAGATAATTATAGATATGTTAATGAGGAAGAGGGAAACAAAAAACATTGATTCCTTCCTGAAACCAAATGAAACTTAATATCCACTCTGGTTGGTAAAAATAGATAGCATTTGGGGACATATTCAGGGGAACAGTCTACTCAGTCTGAACAAAAATTTCCATTTTGGTTAAATTAATTTGTTGAATGATATAATAAGATAACAGATGTAAAAATAGCCTGAAAATTTCAACGTCCATTATATAGTGTTACTCTTAATATTAGCATTCTTATTTTCAGCACATCATACAAGGTTAAAAATTACCAAAGTTTGTAATTTGGAGCATTAAAAACATCCATAATATATTAAAAAAATAATTACACATTTGACTATTAAAATGGACAGGTTAATTGGGGAGATTACCCTGAAATAACAAAAAGTTTAAGGGAGAATGTTTTTAAAACAAACGTTAGCACTTTCAAGTATCCTTAATAACGTTAGACATGCCATAGGACACACTCTAGAAATTCTCACAAGCCATGTATTTGCTCCGAAGCCTGATTTTGCTCCTGCTTTACCCACTTCCCTTTGCTCCTTCTGTATTTATTCCACAAGGTCCATCTCTCCCCAGTCTTTCCCTGACACCATGAAATGGACTTAATTACTTCCTGCATCTTGCTTCGAAAACACTAATTATGCTTATCCTGGGGATTTATAGCTATGTATTTTCCTAGTAGATATTTCGAAAAGATATTTCAGCTTATTACAGAGACTTACTATTCTAAGTGCCTAAGACAGTGCCGCCATCTGTTCCTGTCTAAATTATATAAAATCTATTCTTCCTTTCAGGTTGAATATCTCCCCTACCCTACTCGCAAATACAAATTTTGCTTATAATATTAATTTAAGTCAGCATTTTCTTGCTATTTCAGAGATCAGCTTAGCTCAGTCCAGGGCTAATGAACCCTGGGTTCTAGCTTCTTAGAGCCCAATAATTGTTTTCTGAATAAATGTTAGGGTTCTGCTGTGCTCTTTTCAAGTGCCACATGTTGCAAATATCATTGAAAATGGAAATAAACCAAAAGAAGGGCGCCTGGGTGGCCCAGTCACTTAAGCGCTTGTCTGGCTTTTGGTTTTGGCTCAAGTCAAGAGCTCACCGATCATAAGTTAGAGCCCCACATTGGGCTCTGCACTGACAGTGCAGAGCCTGCTTGGGATTCTCTCTCTCTGTCTCTCTGCCTCTCCCTGCACATGCTTACAAATACTCTCTCAAACTAAATGAGTAAACTTTAAAAAAAAAAAGTGGAAATAAAGAAAATTAGCTTCATTTTAAAGGTGTATTTTATGTGGACATAAATATCAACCTTTTACTGTGGATCAGGACTTTAGGCAATCAATTGTGATGAGATTACCAACATGGAGGATAATGGTAGGATTATTCAACAACACGCTTATTTTTCCTCCAAAAGAGACAGTCTTCAAAAAACGTCCTTGTCTGGCTTTAGGGTGGTTTTGTCTCTCTAAATAAATAGATATTTATTTAACTATGACTTAGAGTTTATACCTCAAGATGCAAAAGGCCAGCACAGTGCCATACATGAATGATGACCCACCATGACAGTTTCTTTGATAATGACTTTAGTTGGAAAAACATATTCTTCAATAAAAAAATTATTTTTTAATGTTGACTTTGTTCTCTTATGGCAATGCTGGAAAACATTGTAGCCCAACAGGAAATATAGGTGAAAGCTTCAAATGCAGAGCACACACACAAAAAAACATTTTTAAAGCTCATGCCCATCAAGTTTTTCACTTGATATAAGTCGTACACAAAGTCTTAGTCCAATGTGAACCCATGCTGTGAAAATTCTGTAGCACCCACCTCAGAAAATTCTGTTAAATACATAAACACTGCTGAAAAGAAAACTTCTGGGCACTAGAAGTCAGACTCAAAGGGAAAATAAACCTGATTAAAAAAAATCCCAAGGAAAGTTATATAAGTACAGTGCAACAAGGTCATAAGCTTAACGGTCCTCACTGTAATATTTGAAAGTAAATTGGCATTTTAGTGATCTGCTTTGGTCGTCATTCTTTTTCTCAACTCACAGAGATGCAACAGAATAAGAATGGCTTCACGTGTTATCTTACAAACCAAATGGAAAAGTTATAGGCATTATGGGGTAAGACACCTTTAAAAATGAGTATAATACTTTTTAATGGATTAAAAATGAACACTATGAATTCACTTGGACCACCTAAGGAGAAGGTTCTCCAAATAGGGTATAAATGACATCCTTTTCTTACCACTATGGAGCTCACCAATATTTCAGAGACCCTCACAAAGTAAATTTAAGCGTAACTTGAAAATATTCTTCAAGAGCTTCACCCAAATGACAACGTCCCCTGTTCTTTTCAGAGCAGAACCACAGCTTTTGAAATGCTGGACTTTAACAGGGTTGTAATTATAAAGTGAGTGATAATGGCACATTAGAAGTGATTATTTTACCACTGGGTAGACTGTTTAAAAACTTGCAGGACATGGTCAAGCAATTCCTATCAGCATAAAAAAAAAATGCGTATACTAGCAAAGGGATCTTTAAGATTCTGAACGCGAAACCACATACTCCAATGGCCAAAATAATGATTCCCTAGCAATAATTTTTTTCTGTCAAAAGTAAAATATTTCTATAGAAAAAAATTTTCCCTAAAATATTTTTGGGGATAAAATAGATGGTTAACATCAATCCAAATTTATAATCCCATTTTCTGTTCCCATATTGTAGAACAACATAAACTATTAGTTTGATGCTGTTGCAGTAGTATGGACTGAATTCCAATCTATGCCTAAACAATATTACTTAAATTAAAAACCTGAATCAGTGTTTATAGGCATAACATGGTATATTCAGATAACTCAGGGCTAGGATATCTTGTCTTTCTAGTTCTGTATACTTGAAGCATCTGATACTCAGCAGAGCTCAATGAAATCCTGTCGAAAATGTGAGATGCAATGTGTACCTCCTTTATATAACGTATATCACTCCCACTAATATTATGGAATCAGAAATTTATTCTTCTACTAACTGATAACAGCTTGAAGAGCAAGAAACTTACAGTTAATACTTTTGGATCTGTTTTCCAAGAAGTCTTATAAATGACTTACCAGTAAATGGAGAGAGATGAAAAAAAATACTTTCTTATATTTTATGCAGGAGATTAGTTAAGTTTCAAGCTAGCTTACAACTGGAAAAATAGTTTTATGTATTACTTTGTATTATTGTGCATTGTTTTACCCATCAATCTTTTCTGTAGATGATAAATCAATATATTTGATGATTTGTGTTTTTGAATAAAATTATTACATTGTACCCAGCAATGAACACTCAAAAGATTTCTTGAAGAGAACGAGGGAGGGGGAGAGGAAGGAGAAAAGAGAAGAAAGAGGTTGGTAATAACGATGAGGAAGAGGTAGAAGAATAAGAAAATGACAGGAGATATGGGAAAAAAAAAACATGAAATGATAAAGAAAAAGGCTACCTTCAGTTTTATGAAAAACTTTGTTTTAATAGATAATTCCAAGACTGATTAAAATTTCAAAATGAGGGTGCACTTGGGTGACCCAGTCCATTAAGCATCCGGCCAGCTTAGGTCATGATCTCATGGTTCCATTTCTGGCCCTGTGCTGACAGCTCAAAGCCTGGAGCCTGCTTCGGATTCAGTGTCTCCCTCTCTCTCTGTCCCCCCCATCCCCACTCTCTCTCTCTCTCTCTCTCTCTCAAATAAATAAACATTTAAAATTTTTAAAAAATCAAAATGAGTTCTACAGTGAGTTGATTAAAGTAATAATAATAAGGTAAATTGAAAGACAGTATCAAGAACCAAAAGATAGAATGTGATAAAACAGCAGTATTGTGAACTTGTACTTGATAATCTTCCTATAACTCCTTGAAACTCTCTGGAAAACTCTGTCAGTAGTTCAGCCAAGACTCTGAGACAATTAAAGATGCAAAGGAAGGGACTGCATATCTTAAATGCATTTGTTCTGATTCTCTTAAAAGTTCTGAACATGAAACATATTTGGTTTAATTGTTAAAAAGGTAAGCTGATACTTGATTGATTGCTTTTCTTGTAAGAACTCAAAAAAAGGTATAGGCAAATTAGAGAAAAGTGCTGTAGATAAGTTACTTTATTCTCACGAAAATGCTATAATTCTAAGAATTATTCGTTTTCCAGAAGAAAAAAGAGTACTCCATATGTTTCTCTGGCTTATTCTATTAGGACAAATAAATTCAGATTTTGATGAAGTAAAATCATAAAAAGCAAAAATAATCTGAATATATCATGTAAAACAGACCTATGGATGGAAGTATATAGTCCTAAAATGGGGAGTATCTGCAGCTTAAAATTAGGGTACTAATTACATAGCATTGAAATATTGAAATTGCAGTAAAATGTATTTTTTTAATTAAAAAAATATTTGTAAGAGGTATAAACTTTGGAAAAAGGGCATAAAGTGTCTGCTACAAAGTGGATATGGCTTGAAGAGTTAACAATGGTGACCACAATTGATAGCACTGTATTATATAAATGGAACTTGCTTTTTTCATTGAGAGACAGTGAGAGAGAGAGAGAGAGAGAAGTATGTGAAATGATGGATGTGTTAATGACATTGTGAGAATCCTTTCACAAAACAACAACCACAACCACAAAACAAACCAAACAAACAATAAAGAGAGCAAGAGAGAGAAAGAAAGAGAGAACAAGAACCCTCATAGGAAAGGACTAGGACTCCACGAAAACCCTCAAACAGAAATGGAAGAATCTTCTGTATCACTTCGACAACAAATATGGCCTGGGTAGAAAATATTTATTTTATAAGAAAAACTTATAAATACACTAACATCTTTGTGTTTCCCTGATGAAACGAGACATATGGGAAATTGTGATAAATATACCATTCTTTTAAAAATAATGTAAGTAGTGTTAAATATAGAGAAAAATGTATTTTGAGAAACAACGTGTTATAAGGAGTCTCTTTTGGGTTAGTGGATAGGTTCTAGCTGTTCTGGTTGCCAAGTAATGCTTATTCGTATTTTGCTAAACAAAGTAAGATAAAGAATTATTACAGCTCCTATATAAGACTGTCGCATACAATGCCACCAATAATAACAGACACAACCACATGTATTACTTCATAGGGAGCGTAGGTGTTACTAGACATAGCTACCTGCCTAAATTTTTGCACACGTTTAGATACACATTATCTACACATGTATATGAGATTCGATGAAATGACTTTTACCAGTTCAAATAGGCACAGACTAAATGCTAACACTAGAAAGTGGACATCGAATTTAATTCTGAGGTGCACAAGTATCTTGGCTGATCTGTAGATTCTGAAAATGTAGAAATGTAGATTCTGATTCAGTAGATCTGAAATGGGACCCAAGATCCTGCATTTCTAACAAGCTCCAAGGGGCTGTTGCTGGTCCTGAGCCCCACCTTGGCTAGTAAAGAACGAACCCATTCCTCTTTAGAACAGAACAAAATTAAGCTAAGAGAAAATGTATGTTTATATTCAGAACCTGCCTAATGTGAAGATTTCTAGAGGGAAAAAAACCACCAGACTTTTGTGAGGTAATTTACAAAATCTTTCCACATACGTTATTTTATTTATGCCTTGTATAAACTCTAGTAAATAGGTATCATTACCATCAGTTTTCAAATAAAATGTCAGAAACTTGGTTTCAAGTTCGGATTTGTAATTGCAGTGTCCATCACCAATAGACAATGGACTAGCCATTGTCTGTGTTAAAGCCCAACCAGGTCTAAGAACTAATAAGTCTCCGTTTGAGGGGATGTGGGGTCCTTAAGAATCTTTGGGATCTCACGCCAATTGTTAAAGAAATTAATGACAAATTTCAAGCTACTTGCTCCTGAATGGCTTTTAAAATGACTTCTAATTGCTCCTCTATCTTTACCATCAAATCCTTCTATTCATTTCAACTAGTAAAAGAACCAAATTTCCTAACATTTCCTAACATGTCTCCTTGTTTCCATGCCTTGGCCACTCCACCCTACAACCCCTGTTCTCCGCAATTCAGATCAGGCCACTTGTCTGCTGAAAGCTCTCCAATGGCATCACACTCTTAAGAGTCAGATTCAGGTTCCTTCCCATGCTCCAGGGCCCCACGGAGTCCGCACCCCATCTGGCTCTGACCTAATCATGTACCATGACCCCTTGCTCACTCTGAGGCAGCCATCTTGGTCTTCTGTGGCCTGGACATCCCAAACATCTTCTCACTTTAAAGTCCTGGTGTTTGCCTCTGCCCCAAATCTGCTTATTTGTTCTGTTCAAGATTCAGCTTACAAAGCACCTCTCTGGGAGGTCTTTCCTAACTAGCCTTAGGCTATCTTTATTTAGTACCTTGCTTCATTTTGTACCTTGCTTCATTTTGCCACTATCTGAAATGTACTAGTCCATTCATTTACCAATTCAACAAAATGCCTGACTCATTCTGCCCTCAAACTCTGTCCGCATATATAAGCTGCCTGGGAACAGGGAATTTGGCTATGTTGATACCACTGTGTCCTCAGCACATGGTAGACTGTATTCAATAGTCAGTTTTGGAATAAGTTATGTGAAGGGAACTTAATAAATGTGAGAACATGACATATTTTCACTACAAACAGATCTCTTTGGAAAACCTAGGTATGTGGGACCCATTCATATCTAAGTGTGGTCTCTTGGTTAAGAGCATAGAATCAGACAGTCTGGCTGTACTATTTTCTAGCTTGATTGTAAGTATGGACAAATAAACTCTCTGTACCTGTCTTTCCATCTGTAATAGGAGAAAAGAGTAGTGACAGAGGGTTGTGGTGAAGATTAAAGAGATAACAAAGGCAGAATACTGAGAAAAGAAAACATTGCATTATTTCTACATATGCTCAATCCCTGGTCCATGGTGGAGAGCCTGCAGGGACCTGAAGGAAGGATGGAGCACCTTTTCTTCACAGGAGGAAGGTTGGCCAAAGTAGAGCACCTTGTTGTAAAGAGATCAATGACCAAATGGAACACCAGAGCTGGGTGGCTTGATGTGACTCCGAGGTGAAGGAGTGCTGACTCATAATGCTTAGATACTCAGGGATGGCAGGAGCAAGGTTAATAACTGCTACAGCCTACTCCTCAAAGACATGAGGCTACTAACTGTAGGAAGACACTCTCATGGTTCCAGAGATGTGCTAGCAGGTACACTGGGCCCATTTAAGGTAGAGGGTGGGAGAGTCATGACTATCTTAAACTATCTGCTTACCTATTGAAAGGAGAGAGTGTGCCTTGCATTTCTGCCCTTGTCTAATTTCTCTTCCAACCTATTTTGTTTATTAACCACACAGTTTCCATTAGTTTTGTGCCTGTTGTAATTCTGGAGATAATTTACTTCAGAGGAAAGAAAAATATTTTCAGACTAAAGGGCAGATAACTCAGAGTTTTAAGTCAAACAAAATGGTTATCTCCACAGCTGAGAGTCATACCTGATTATTATAGCAGTAAATGTGACTGCTATTAAAAGTAAAAGTGACTCTTCCTTTTTTTCAAAAGGAAGAGTCACTTTTTATTCACAGATTTTAGGACAAGAACTTATAAGAAATGTCAAACGGAGTCAAGCCAATGGCTCATACACCCACCATGGTGTTTGGTCTTTGACAATCACTCTCAAGGTAGATTGTTAATGAGTCTGATAACTGTCCTTCTTGATGTTAGTCTTACACTAATAGGACCTACCATCAGCTCTTTAGTTTAATATAATTTACTCTCCCATCTGTCTCTTTTCTAAATACAGCTGTTCAATTAACTTGTAATCTCATCAATTTTGTCAAAAAGGAAGGGATCCACAAAAGAAACTTATTGGTATTAAACTCAACATATATCAAGGTATAAACGGCATTTAGAAATAATCATGTATTTTTTTCTAAGACCAAATGCATTCTGGATGTGTCCCTCTGCTGAGTCGCTGTTCTTCAAGAGACAGTAACTGCGAATTTGACAAAATAAATGATTCAAGAACTTTAGAAGATGAATTTCATTATTTGCTAGGAAGATATTAGTGATCAAACTAATGTGCTTTCCATTCTATTTGCATATAATTGATCATATATAATAATCACACTTTCTTTTATGATATTTCCCATTAATAGTTATCAAGTTAATGAATAAAAAAGTTTACTTATTTTTGTTGAGAGCTCTTACCAATAATTTTGAAAGATGACCACTTTCGCTGACAGTAACATATAAAAATGATGACTGTTACAGAGCTCTCTTTACTTCCTAAGAACTTGAATATATGATCTCATTTTATTTTGTAACAACCTTTTGGAATTCATAGAATCTGGTGTCACATTTCCATTTTACAAATACAAAACACAGAGAGAGGTTAAGTGATTTCTCAAAGTCACAGAGCTGATTAATTACCAGCCCAAATGATGGAGTTGTTCTCTTATTCTTCAATTCAGCCCATCAGACAATAGGTCCTAGATTTTGTGGAAAAGTAAAATTTCAAAAAACATTTCAGAGGACCCAAACAGGGTTGTCAATTTGGTTATTTTTCCGGTAAGAGAAAAGAAATATATAACTTCCACCTACTATTTATATCATAGCATAAAACTATCCCATCTTTTATCACCCCAAAATAGGAAAAACATCATCTTAGAAAAAGCATAGCCTTATGAGAAAGTCACTACTTTGTAATTTTTTTCTCATTTTGCTGTGGTCTGGTGAAAACTCCTGTTGTGGTCAAAGAACTATTAGACCAATAGTTGGAAACCATTTCCCTCTGTTCTGCTCTTTTAGGTCATACTAGCTTTTCTATTGCTTTTCCTCCATGCATTTCATAGTCTTTAAGAAAAAGAAACTAGTGAGTGCTATAAGTTTTTCCTCTTGAAAAATGTTCTTCTACTAATATTATAACACAATGATTAGCATCATAAATTTACATCACAATCAAAACACAGAGCTGCTGGCTGACGAGACCTGACCAGGTTGAGGGCTAGATGTGAAGCAGTAAATGCAGAAAGAACATGGCACCTGTCACATGACTTTTTTCCTCATACACTTTAGGGAAATGCAAGGACAGGACAAAGGCTTTGTGCCTGCTTTCTCATTTCTCACTCCACTTTCAAACTCAAGAAAATGAATTATCGTGATGACCTCTGTCTCGGCAAAGGCTGTACCATTCCTGTCATTATCCACAAAGTCCACCCTGGTCCTCCTCCCAGACTTGGTTTTATAGTCTGCAAAAGCTTCCCAAGCCTTATATGACAAATAGATATCTAATTTTACAAAACTTTATAACCTACCATTGTATCCTATCAAAAAGTTCAAGGGGATGGAGGTAGGTTTTGGGGATACTCTTAAAGTGACCTTTTTCATGTTGACTACATTGATAAGCTGATGTGAATGTTGTATTTTAGCACACATCAAAAGGGATAACCATCAAATTCCATTCAATCTTATCATCTCGATCAATGCATGATCCTCTAGTATCTGTGATCTTCTTTGATAACTTCCTTAAGCTTTGGGAGGGAAATACATGAATGGTACAGTGAAAGAGAAAAGGTAGCCCAATCAGACAAATCAAGCCCTGTGATCAAGGTCAAAGCAAGAATATGCCCAACTCAACTCAGTCCCATGTGGAAAGAGACTCACCAATGGGATGTTTTGTCAAAGAGAGTCCTTAGATGTTCAGTAGTTATAGGGATACCTTCCCCAAGGATGTCAAAGTAACAATTTTTAAAAATTCCTTAAATGTATACAAATTTTAACAATAAATTTTTTCTGTAAATAAAGATAAGTGCCTGTATATCATCAAATGAACACAAATTAATATAACATTTGTATTTGTAGAACTTTATGAGTTTTATGTTATATAAAACATTTTAACACATGGCATCGTTTCTTAGGATTTTGTTTTGTTTCATTTTTTTTGTTTTAGAGAGAGTGTGTGCAAGTGGTGGGGAGGGTGGAAGGGGAGAGTGGTAGGGCAAGGGGGAGAATCCTAAGCAGGCTCCATGCCAAGCATGGAGCCCAATATGGGGCTCCATTTCACAACCTGAGATCATGACCTGTTCTGAAATCAAGAGTTGGACACTTAGCCGACCGAGCCAGCCAGGCACCCCTTATTTCTTAGGAATGTTCTGAGACATGCAATATTATTTCCATTTTACTGAAGTAGATACTGAGACTACAAGGTTATGTGATCTGCTCAAGGTCACACAAACAAGAGCTCAAACCAGTCTGGTCTTTTGACCTCACCTTCAGGGCTCTTTCTGTTATTGACATTTTTCACCAGGAAAGTCACTTCTAAAGCTGAGCCCAAGGACCAAAAGAACAAGTGAAAGGTGGCTTTTATTCCAATTAGGGCAGAAAGCCAATCTATTAATAACGTTAGAAAGAAGGGCTGCCCCCGCTGTTAATGAATCTGGAGGAATTATGTGGGTTTTTTTTAGTTTTCTCACCATTACTACAATGCCAATGCCATTTGTGTTATTCTGATTCAGCTCCTTAGACCTCATCATATAGCAATAAGCCAAAACAGGATAGCCATGAACGCAGGTCAAGAAAAAACACCAGGCATTCACAAAAACAAATATTTGGAATCATTTTCATTATACCTGCTCTTCCAAAATAAACATTTTCATAACACTAAATTTAAAATATTGATGGAATTATTAATCACGTATTTTTGTGCCTTACACACTAGCCAAGGGATATCCAAACTATGCAAGATAAATTTTATACAATATGTATTTCACAAAACAAAACAAAAAAGATAGTTAAATTATAAGAAATGGGATGACTCCTCAGGGGTTAACAGATATTTATTTACTATATAAACATATACAGTCATAGCATGAAACATTTGTAATAAAAAAAGCTTGTCTGTTTTAAGTAGACAAGTCTTAGATGTCAAATTCAGGCTGCGTTTTCCAAAATTAATAACTAGTGTTTAATAACTAGTGTTAATTCAACCCAAAAGTTTGGACAGTATTAACTAATGCTAATAAGATTACCATGAACATTAGGCTTGCTGCTCACTACGGCTTTTCTTTTCCCATGTCTGATTATGATCTTTTTTAAAACAAATGGGATCATTAGGAATCATTTTCAACACCAGGACAAATAAGCAAGGTAAGCTAGATATTGTTACTGCTTTTGCCCCTAGTTCACATCATTTAGACTGATTAAAATGTTAATTTTTACATATGCGAATAAATGTAAAGGGGCAACAACTGGAGACCGCACCGTGTGCTAGCAATCATCGCGGGTGGGTAAACTGACAACATGTAACTGCATATTAAGACAAATGTAGAATTTAGACAAAGTATTCCATCTCTTTTCAGATGTATACTTTTAAACCTCAGGAACTGTTTTCGGTAGATGTCATGCCTTTTAACTTGAAAAAAGATAAGCGCAAATAAGCTCCCAATTGTCTCCCCAATATGTAAACCACATCTCGGGCTGCTGTCTCTGCTACTCCTTTGAAGTTTCCCTGAAATGTCATGTGTTGTGAAGACTGCTGTGCATACGCAAGACAATTTGCTCACTCTCAGAATTCTTACCGGTTTCCACTGCTATTTGGTATCCAGCCTCTAGTCTCCGAGATGACCTTTCCAGCCTCTCTGTGTTATCGAGCAGATGTGCCCTCTGAAAAAGAAAAAGGGAAAAAAATCAGACGGCCGTCTACAATGTTCTTTTTTTGCCTTAAAAAAAAATTAATGCCTTCATATGCTCTAACATTTCTGGGAGGGGGGCGGGGAGTCACTAGCCATTACAGATAATTTTTAAGTAAATCTCTTATGGGCAGATTTCCAATCAATCGTGTATGGACCATCCATTTTTTTTGTTTTAAAAGGCAGACTCATATTGTATGTGGTCACATGAATCTTATTCCCAAACACTGAGAAATGTACAAAGACAAGAGCCAACTAGATCTTTCCTGTTTCAGCAGAGTAGACGCGTGAGGCCCTTGCATAGATTTATGATGCCTATTTTGTATTTATTTATAATATGCAATCATTTTAAAACTCATTTGCTCCTTGATTCCTGCAGATAGTAATTTTTAACGAGTAACTTTATATTTAGAGAATGACC
>NW_027532585.1:8764599-8765695 GCF_008692635.1 Crocuta crocuta
TAAAGAAATGGCCCCCCCCCCCCCACTCCCTGGTTTTGGAAGTGTGCAAGATGCCATATAGAATATTCACTATTAAAGCAGAATACTAAATGCTATTCTAGTTTTAAGACAAGTTGGGGTAACCACCAAGAAACAAGAGAAACATGTTTCTCCATGTGCAGATACTCAAAAATGTGGATTTATTCCCAATATATGACATTGGACTGAAGGTGAACTTTTGACACCTACTGTTTTAGACTGTGAACTAAAATGATAATAATTATATATACTCTTTCATATTGGATGGGATAATGAGAGGATTTTCCCCAAATTCTCAACTTCTCAACTTTCTTTCTGCATTGAGGCTGTTTTGGTTTTTTTTTTTCTTTTTTAACCATAACGATCACCACTAGATCCATTCAGGTTGACCAACAGATTTATAAACTAATCATGGCTGTGAATAATAAGAATACATGCATGCACGTGAACGTGTGTGTGTACAGATGCACATATGTCTGGATACTTAGAAACATGTGAATACGTGTATCTGTATATTTCTCTGTGTGTGCATGCATAAAAGTATTTGTATAAATTACCACTTTCCCCCCCTCAAATCAGTTTTGGTATCTGGTCAAACAGAAAGGAAAAATGCAACCACAACTCCTACAACTTTGTGTTGTTGACAGATGTCATTTAAAATCGAAGAAATGCTTTCTAATAATAATAAAAAAGGAGGTGCCACACATATTATCTGAGTGGCTGTCGAGCGAAACGATCTACCTTGCTCTAATGAGCCCCCATGGATCGTGGAGATGCAAGCTGTATTGACATGCACACTTAAGCTAATACACCTAGACCAGTGCCTCCAAGCTCTAGCAGCCAGGGATGCTGACAGAATATCTCGCTTCCATCTTCAAAGAAAGGAAGTGATTAGTATGTTATCATTACCATTCAAAACGTGATTTCCTTATTCCCTCCCGGCATAGGTGACACATCTGAGATGCGGCCAGACGTTGGAGGCAGCTAAAGCCACATCAAAGCTTTCCTTGAAATTTTTTTTGGGGGGGAAGGGCCTGGGGGGGGCGGGGGGGTAGAAAAATCATTAAAACAATGCATT
>NW_027532585.1:8765778-8860355 GCF_008692635.1 Crocuta crocuta
TTAGAACAGAGAGATAGGACTTGATGTGAAGGTCAGGAAAGCTGCAACAACAGTCTATAATAATTAATAGAGTTGTCTAATATACAGGGGAGAAATTAAGAGAAAAGCTGCCCCTCCCTCTGCCAAAAAAAAAAAAACCTAAATAAATAAAAGGGAGGAAGGAAAGAATGGTTATATCATGAAAATGCTAACTCACTAAAGGCTGTAATTGAGAAAAAGAAAAGCAGGGGAGCTCTCTGTGTTTGGCATATATGACTATTTTTAAAGAAAATTAAACACTTCATTCAGCTTGTCAAAAATAGCTTTCTTCCTCCTAATTTTCCCTGCATGCAGGTTTTGGGCATAGGGATTGTTCTTCCCTTCTCTGAATGTTGTTTTCTACCTTAACAAAGGACTTAATTTCAAACTGGTAATCCTCTAAGAAGATACCAGATTTGTGAAATCAAGAGTAAATCTGAATTTTAATTCAGAACAACAGAACAAAAATCTTTTGGCCCATTTTCATATTGGATGAAATCCCTAAATTGAAAGAGAACATTTAGCTGCTATAAATTTAAAAAAAAAAATCAAAGCTCAGTACTGGAAATGGACAGTCTAATTATATGATAATAGATAATACAAGAAACAAAGCATTTAAATGTAGGATGATTCTTAGAATTCCATGAAAGGCAGCTAAAACAGATTATTAAGTGTATGGCTCTAATGAACAGCAAATTTCTAAAAGAACTTAAGAAAAATGCATATTCCTGAATCATGGAAGTAACTCTTCTTCAGGACAGTTCAATTTTACCAGAGTAAATCTGCACGCAAGCGGACTACCAGTTTACCAGCAGCTTTCTAGCAGGACCTCACTTTGTATTTTGGAACCTCTTCACTTAAGTCAAGCTAAAATCAAGTTCTTGTAACAGCTGTGCTATTTACATTGTTCCCTTAGTTGTGCATTGCCCCGGTCTCTGAAAATGAAAGGCAACACACTACAGTAGCAGCGGATGCTTTCAACTTGCCCCCACACTCCATCCCAAACTCATTCTCTCACCCTCTCCTCAGCCCTTTCAAAGCAGGTAAGTGAAGCTGTGCAGGAGCTTCAGACAGAGCTCAGCTCGCGTGAGGAGCTGCGCAGTGTGCAGGGCTGGAGATGCAGGGTTCAGACGGAGGGCTCGGCACGGCCGACGCCGGGGCTGCTCCCTGTGCACACCAGCCCGCCTCCAGGCACGCTCCGGCCCCAGAACTGAGCCGGAGAAGAGCATCACAAGGAAGGGATGGGGGCACACTTTGTTTCCAAACACAGCAAAACGTCCTATTTTGAAACAGATGAGTGCTTGTCTTCTTAGGAGAGGTATACAGAGGAAATCTGGGGGTACACTCGCTGATTACTATTAGAATCCTGGCTGGGAAACAACGGTCTCTGAGCAAACCATGTGTCAGTGCACCTGCCATCGTCCTAATGTATTTCACAAATATCAATGCTGCATCCATATCAAAAGACTGGCAAAATAATATTCCAGAGGATATTATTCTATTAGTTGAATGAACTCATTCTTCCAGGTACAATTCCATTTCAGGTTACAGCGTTGGAAAGACGCAGTCCAGAACCATTATTGACAAAACTGTTGCTACAGGCACAACAAAAGAATTAAGCCATAAAGTGATGATAAAACGTGTTTTAAAAGAAATGCAGACATGACGTTTCCAACATTTAGAATTAAGGTTTCTACGTCCATACCATTCAGCAAAAATAAATCTGTCAGAAATGCTGATTGTAATAAGGCATAATACTTTATTAATTATATTCACTAAATTCAGGGGCAAGAGCTTTGTGTACTTTCCTCACAAGAGGTTTTCAAGTCTATTGTTAGTTCCATTAAGATTTGAAAATTCGGATTCTTCACCTAAGTATGGGGTATATGTAAATACATACAAGCAGGTATTCTGTCTCGCAGAAAAATAATGTTGAGTAATACTCTCCTCAAGAAAAATCTCATATAACAAAACCGCAATTGATTGTATTCATTTAGTATATACATCTGCTTCCATAAAATACACAAGAAGGTTGGAGGGTAAGGGCTTTATATATTTTCACCCTTTATTTTTTTTTTTATCACTATTACTTTTACTAAGAGAGGACATCATTAATGCATCTTAAATCAGAAGAGTTGTTGAAAACCAATGTCTACAACCTCTCATTTAGCATTCATATCACCTACAGAATGATGACATACCAATAAAATAAAATTCTAGGAAAATCTCAATCAATGCAGTCAATCTGAATTCAAAATAATTCACAGTCCTAGTTAGAAGCAATTAGACAACTTTTAAATTGTAAAATGGGCCATTACCTTGTGTCCTAATATAAAAGTAACAAAACTCAACCTCACTTAGTAAAAAAAATGTAACTGTTTTATCTCTGAAAATGAGTACCAAAACATCTTTTTTTTTTAAGTTTGGCCTAATTAGAAACAAATAAACAAGAACAAGGCCAGAATCACCCAGTATCCCTCACTGATACAGGGATAAAATTATAAACATTGCTGTTAATATTTGCTGGGCCACAAATAGGTCTGGAGCTGCATTATAATACAGGCCAGCAACTCAGAAAAATGAGAACTCATGTGGGTTCTACTTCCTACAAAAAGGAAAGTGTTTAACAATGAGGAGAGCTTTGGCTATTCTGAAGTAACTGTGTACACAGACTAGTAGAGCATTTATAACATATGTGTTTCCCTAAAAGGAAAACAGATTCATGGTATCTTGTGTTGGACCTAAGAATTTTGGGTTATTTAAAAAGAGTTTTCAGTAAATTGGAATGTCAGGGAAAAAAAAACATTTTAATCATATTGACTTTTTTGAGAAACCAATACAAATAAAACAAATCTGAAGTCAGTTTACATTAAAACTACACTTAGCTAAAGTTTTAAGATAGCCCTTTATTTTTGGCTCTTTTTGGCCTTAAAAATATGAATTTTCTCCAGATACCAACCCACAAAAATGATCACTGTGATAAGCATGATTAGAGTTTGTGTTTTTTTTTTTTAACAGATAGTCACCAAAGAGCATTTCTAACGATATAATCAATACTTTCGCTATGTGTAAATTTTCCTGGAAAAAAATGAACCCAAAGATCTTACTTCAGATTTAGAAATTCAACTTTATAGGGAAAAGCAGAATTAAAAAAAAAGTAAGCTAGGAAGTACTCACCTCTTCACGTAATTTTATCAACTGCAACATGAATGCACAAAAAAAAAAGATAAAAAGGAAAGAAATGGCAGGAAAGAAAGATCAGTTGTGTGACAGGATACAGAATTAACATTGACAATTTATCTGTTTACATGTTTAGCATTTAAAAATCACAGACAAACACATTAAAAGAACCTAAACAGAGACTACATGCAGAGTTTTTTGAACGAATAAAGATCACTTTCTCACACTGTCACATTAAACAAAGAGAATAGTGTGAAATTCTCTTTTAAAGTACATCTAAGACACCATCATGAAATAAAGGGGAATGACTTCATAGAAGTCTATATTATAAAGAAAGAAAACAAGTTTACTGTTCCTCTCTTCTAAGAATGTACCACTGAAGAGGTTTTGTATATACAAGTTTTCAGGATGTTTCTCTATTTTGAATCTTGACAACTGATTTCAGATTTTCTGTACAAATAAAAATGATTAATAGTCCATGCTTTTGTCCTAATAAATATTTAAAACAAATAATTATGTTAGTTAATATCATAGGTGGGCCCACTCTAGTAATAGGATTGTATTTGGAGGTGACATTATTTTAATTGAGAAGAAAGCATGCCGGGAGTGATAATATTTAGGACATAGTATCAGAAAATATTTAACTATCCTTAGAAATAGTGTGTAGATCAGACTTAATTTCTAGGGTTTGTTTCTCTTAAGAGGCTACTGCAATCACATGGTGATTTTCTATCTTTTTAAATTTTTGAGCTTTCTTCATTTTTCCATTTTCCTCATCCCATAAACTGGGCCATTTAAAGCCATGAGTTCTCTTCTGTTGTCTGTACTGCAGTCTGTTCTCACCGAAGTCAAACCAGAAAAGCCACTCTTTACTTGCTACTAAATTCCCTGTGATAAAGTTTTAATTCTCCTTTGTAGGACATTTTTTATTTGCCTTCAAATATAACAGATAACACAAGTTACTTTAACTCTTTAGAAACTAGAAAATGGACACAAACATGTATCTGATTCATTCTGTGTTTGTGTGTGTGTGTGTGTGTGTGTGTGTGTGTGTGTGTGTGTGTGTGCTGGGGGTGTGGATGTATTTCACAGTATTCTAAATCAAATATCGTATAGTTGAGATGACTGCTACAGTTTCTGCGATTAAGAGAAACTGAAACCAATGTTGTAAAAGACTATAAACCGTATTTAGGTCTAAAATTTGCATCCTCAGCAATTCAAGTCTACAACAGATAATTTCTGAACATCCAAATATCTGTAACATCTGTTACAACACTTGACATATACAGGTCAATAAATTAAATTATTACTTTGGGAGAAACGTGCCATGAATTAAGTCTCTCTAAAAGTATTGTTGACTATAGCCCAGGTTTATCAATGCTTAATGCTGTTTTTGTCTCCAATTCAAGAAAGGCAGTATGCATTTCAGCTTCTTCTGTTATTTCATTTGCTATGTGAAAAGTATTTCAAGTGCAAAAGAATGAGATTTCAAAACTGTTTTGAATCTTTTATAAAGAGGGTGAAGAACCTATTACATCATGTCTCACAAGGCATTTAGTGAAACTTTTAATACTGTCCTTTCACACTATACAGGATGTTGTAATTATTCTTAATTGATATACTCATTCTCCCAGCTACCGACTAGTGTCTATGAGTCAAGCATCTGGTTTCATGTGAAAAGCTACCACGTTCTTCCCAAGAAGTAAAATTGTAAACTAAAATACCTGGCCTAACATACACAGGTATCTTTTCTCTGCTATCTGAACATCATGGGAGAAAAAGGCAAACATTAATTCTCAGAAACAGACGATCTGGGAATTAATTGCACAGCTATCTTTTCTTTCTGGGAGCACCCTTCTTCAGTTGACTATGATACTCAAAGGGCCAAAGTTTAAAACTACTCCTCAGCAATTGAGACCATTTGGGGCATGCCACCCTGCCATAATCAATGAGTGTTTAAAAATGCTACCCATTTGTTTTTTCAATAGGTTCCAAACAAAAAACGTTCTATCTTGTTTGTGCCGCATGGCTGCATTCAAGCTCTACACCGGATTTGTAGCTAAGCTAGGTAATGGGAGGGGTTTTTTTCTTTATCTTTTTTTTTTTTTTTTTTAGTTAGGCTGTGAGTTTTCATTCAAGTAAACAAAAGATGGTCTATTTTTGAAAATTAACAATGCTTAGACTAGACTGAAAGTCGTGATTTCGTATTTTATTGAGTTACTAGCTCCATCGTAGGCAACTTGAAAATGTGCCATGCTACCATGTTGAGTTATGATAATCAACATCTTTTTTGAAACAAAGATTTTCCCCCCAATGCAGAATTTGATACAAGAGGTAATCTGTTCCTTTGTGGGCTGAAAAAATCTGGTTTACGCTGGTTTGAACCAGTGGAATCTCTTGTGGTTAAGCCTTCTGCTGTGGCTAAAATCAAAACTGCACTGCAGAGCATGTGAGGGTTCATGTGCGCGCGCCTGTGTGTGTGTGTGTGTGTGTGTGTGTGTGTGTGTGTGTGTGTGTGTGNGTGACCCCCAGAACTACCGATTTTTTTTTAAAGCTGATAACGCACTGCCGTCTCTGTCCGCATACAGATAACGAATAAATGCTGAACTCTATTAAACGCCCTTTACACATTATCGTGGGTCGAACACACAATTTTCTGAACTTATGATGACAGTCTATTTATTTTGCTATAAACCCTCAGCACGTAACGAACAGATTTGTGCCTGGTAATGATCTGCTCTGCCAGGGCTATATGAAATGATACCGACCTTCTTTAGATCTTGGGGAATTAAATTGACCGACTTCACCCCCTGGTCTGTAGCTGAAGTTTGACACACTTTATGCACAGCAAGCCCAAATCAGAACTTAAGAGAACCTCGTATTAAAAAAAATTAAGCAATCATATCTGCTAAATATTACTTTACCACAAAAATTTCAGCACGTTTAGGAATATCCTATTCCTTAGATGTGGATTTGAACCTTCTATTCAGGATTTACGAAAATTTCATTTACTCACATTTATTCACCAATCAATATTATTGTGCATATGGAAATTGAGAGACTATTGGGGTTCAAAAATAGAGTCTGGAACATTTTATGTGCCCCATCATCATACTCCACTATGAAGGGGATTAGGGGATTTAATTCTATAAGATGTTTTTTTTCTTTCCCTTTCCTGAGAATGGTTTTCATGAAACTAAATCAAGGTAATAATTATTAAAGTTTCCACTCTAAATACAGCACTACTACATTTCAAAACCTCAACTCTTTCAAAGAATTAAAATGTTGCCATGTGGAATAGAAAACATGGTATTTTAAAATAATAGAATCATAATGCCTAAGACAATAGTCCTTGGGAAGCTGATGACCCAACAATACTCAAATGTACAAAGTAGGTAATTTTGTTCCTTCTTTGTAAACTAGGAATGAGCCATTTTTGATTGTATGAAATGGATATGAATTAGAAATGAATTTACACAAAGCAACTAATTTGGAATTAAATGGAATTGTATACTGTGGGAGGGACATTAAAGATGCACTTGAAAAATTCTTAATTGCTGGAATCTTGACATTTCTAATCATGTCAGAAATGTTTATATAAGAGTAAATTAATATACTTTATAGTTAATTGGCAGATTATGTGTATGAACAACCAGGTTTTAGGTGCCTAAAACAATTGCATTATAAATGGCCAGAATGAGAAATAATAGAGGTGATGTTTACATTTGTCTAAATCTCTACAAAGAAGCCTCTATAGGGAGGATGTGCATGTTGCATCGAAAATAACTATAGTCAGTAGTCAGTAGCTTATTTTACCTATTTGGAACCACTGCTATAATTCTTTATTATTTTCCTTTTCTGATCTATATTTTTTTAAATTGAGATATACCCCAATTTCAGTGAAACAAATACTGCTTTTTTGTCTCAGTTCTTCTTAATCTCCAAGATTTCTCTCTATGTGAAAAGTTTATCTTAAATATTACATGGCTAAGAAGTTCTGAAAATCAACTTATCAACAATTAACTTGAAGACATACTTAGTTTGGGGCTGAAAACATTTTCTTATGTAGGTTATAGGTAAACGTACACAAAAAAGAGACTATCTTCTCAGCCCTTGAGCTACAAAAATTAATATAAAGAGACAACTTAAAATCTTTTCTTCCTTTAAAGAAAGGGCTTCTGTTTTAATTCCGTAGTCCGAATGAATACTGATGCAGAATAAAGAGTTATTCTCAAGTGACCATTCCTGGCTGAGGGATGTGTTTTAGTTTGAGGGATTTTAATTCGTACGTTATGATAAAAAGCCCCCAAACAAAATTTAATGACTTCATTATGGTATGGAAATTCTGTTACAGGTGGCAACAAAATGTCCAAAAAGTTAAGTGTGGTCTCTTTGAACTTTCAAATCTAATTCAAATTTTGGACTGAAAAGTTCTCACAACTAATAATCTAATAGTAACATTGTCTCATGACTATAATTTATCATATTCTATTTATTGAAATGACAGCTCCTTATAACTAAACTTCAGGTTCTCCAAGCACATCCAGAATTTGTAAGTTTGATTTATACAAGTCCAGAGGAAATCTCTGCGTAATCACTTTAAAGTGACAGGAATATAATTTGAAAAATTCAGAAAATATGAAGTCTATCTATTTTTGCAGAATATTTTTCTTTAGGCATAGAAAAATCACACTTATAGGTGTGTAAGGCAAATGTTTTAGGCACATAAAATGTCCACTAAGAGAAGTGAACATGCTTTAAAAAAAAAAAACAAAAAAACGAGAGAGATCCCTGTCACAGTACTACAGCATCTATTACAATAAAGGAGTCTGAGTTAGACAGGAACACCCCCTCCTTTTCTATTTCCTCTACATTAAGCAGTAGTTTCATATGAGGGAAAGATCTATAGCTTTCTAAAGAACTGACATGGGAACTACGCATTCACTTTTTTGCAAAAAAGAGAATGCTCTTTTTGCAGTAAAGATATGAAATAAAATTATGAGTCATTCATTCGAGAGATATGAACAATCTAAAACTCACTTAAAATAGGAAGACAATATTTTTTCTCTCATCCTCATGCTATTTAATCTATTATGAGTAAAACCCTTTATCCCACCACCCTTTTATGTTTGATGTGCTCCTTAATTTTTTTTTTTCGCTTAGCTGTTCTCACGTTTCAATCAGGAAAGCTGAAATCCCAAGTCAAATCTTAACGTGTTTATGTGTCTAAATTCAAGCTGATAACATCCAAATAGTGGATGAGGTGAGATCTTTCCAAAAACAAACACAATCAGCTTGGTGATTCTTCTCCCCTTTTTTGGTGGGTTGGATAGATGAGGGCCCTAATCTCACGAGTGTCATCCCATTTACAATATTAACATTAGAGTAGCAGTAATATAGTTTCAGCATTTATAGACCTATAATGTAATACATTTGAAATGGTAAATACAATTATGCAAGTTTTCTAATGTGTACCAATATATTATGTTTTACTATCTTATTAGAGTTTCGGTTTACTCCATGAATGATTTATGTTCATTTTTATTTAGGCAGAGTAAAGACCTTTAAGATACTTACCAAAGGAATATGAATAAACACACTCAGGACTTGCTTCTGAAGTTCCCATCATTTATTTTCTCCAAAAGTGTCAAAGACAGTAAGTCACTAGTGTTGTCTGAGACATTTTACAAGTCATCTCTACCCTGAGATGACTTTTTAAAAAAGTCATATACATTATTCGCATGAACTAATGGAGTCTGCAGTATTAATTCAAAGAAAGAAGTGGGACATTAATTAGACTCATCACATTGCTGTGTGATCCAATGAGAAATGACAGCCAAGTTGTAAGGCCCTTTTAAGAAGAAATTGTATCTTATTTTTTGCCAATGCAGATCTTAAACTGTAGAAGAGACTTTTCCTATTCTTCTTATTTGACAGAGGCCGGCCCTCTGTGTGAGTATCGAAGTTCCACACTGGTGCCCACAAATCTGCATTTTGGTGAATGCATTTTAAGAAGGTCTAGAATAGGAGACGGAGCTGCCCTGTTGAATTTTGAAAGCTTACTTTCATTTGTTTTGCTGCAAGTGTTGATTTAATTATACTGCATTATTATCAAAGCTGCATTATGTACTTTTTTATTCCTTTTACATGTGTTTGAGGTGAAGACCTTGGCTTTGTCTGCAAACAGTGTGTTTCAAGTTATTCCTTAAGTACCAAATAATAAAGAAAGGAGAAGAAAAGATTTTTTAAAAAGATAGCAGACAGTGATCACAAGGTAAAGGGTTAAATGTAAGATCTCCAAGAAACATTTTGAAGTTGATTAAGACTCCAGCTTTGCATTAAACAGTATCGCTTCCACATGAGTTGCTGCTAATACTGTTAAGGAGCAGCTTGAGAGCCCAGTGTGCCAGTGACCTCCCTCACCCTCCAGCCACCCACCGGGCCTTCCTGATTAGCATTCTACCTGGTTCTCTGAGGAATTCCCATCATCCCCTAGGAGCTCATTCCGTACTTCGTCACTGTAGGCGATCCGTGACCTTTTCTATAAAACAAAACAAAAAGGGAGAGAGCGAGATGAACGTTAGAAAGTAAAGGCTTCGTAGCATTATTGGTATCAAGGCTGATCATCTCAAACCTCGAGAGCCCCCTAATGGAAACCTATTTGCTAAAATCTGCAAAGCAAAGTTGTGTAAAGTTCTTGAACTTGGGAAGTTTAATGTAAATTAGAAGTTTTTCAAATGCCAATAATGAAAGAAAACTTTGCATTGTGTAAGCACTCCATTAATATTCACAAACGGGTCAGAACTGATATGTTATTCCATATGTAGTCATTCAAATAAGACCACTAAGCTGAAGGAAATACAGCTTTATAGATGTAGATCTGCAAAACTCACCAGATTGTAATTAAAACAAGTGTATATGGGGGTCTTTAAAATTGTGGCAGGAAATGAACTATATAATATAGGTCTTTTAAAATCTCTAATTCTGGGATAACGTTATGACTCCAACTGTAAACTGGAAGCCTAGACAATAGTTCATCTATATTTCCTTCATTATTGTGATAGTAGTAGCCAGAGATGGAATTTAAAAGTCCATCCCGTTTCCAAACAATAACTTAAAGGTCCCCAAGCTCTCCTCAAATAATGGCCAAAAGGAAAAGTAATGGGAGTGTGTGTGTGTGTGTGTGTGTGTGTGTGTGTGTGAAAACAAATTAAATTTCCCAATCTCAGTAAATAAAGGCAAGTAGGCTATGAGTCAACTTTTCTCAATCCCAGTAAATAAAGACAAGTGGGCTATGAGTCAACATTTCACTTACTGAAATGTTGTTTTACAGGAGTTGACCTTTACCTGTAAAGTCAGAGGGACATGTCTATAAGCAATTCGTGGATTATCTAAATGTATGCACATTTGGAAAAGCTAAAAGGCTCTGAAAATTAGTTGCGAGGCTAGGGCGCCATCCTCAGATCCTACTTCAGCATCACCATTTCAGACTGAAATGCAGATTTACAGGTTACTTTGGCTGCCTTTTCTGCTTCTGGACTAAGCAAAATGAATCCACTTAAAAATGGCAGCTGGGAAATAGTAATCTATTCTCACTTGCAGCTTACAGCTTAGGCCTTAACATTTCATGCTTGTCCAACTGAGAACTGAAAAAATTAATGTAGTTTTAAAAGAACTATTCATAATCCTTGAGCAGAAGTCAACAAGATTTTTAATTAGATTTTTATTTCATTATTTTTTAAAATTTTTTAGATTTTTATACTAGTAAATAGCACTCCTTTGCTACATAGAAATCATAACGTCTTAAATGGGAAATCATACTAGAATTTAAAAGGACTTTTAACAGGAAAAAACAATAGATTTTGAATCATTTTAAAGTTGCAGCCTTTCTCAATTAGGCTTCCTTATCTGAACCACAAAACTGAAAATTATTTTAGTGACCATTTTCTCAATCTTCCAAGGATGGTACATAAGAGAGAGTTCATTAGAGAATAGAAGCCTCAGGGCATTAGGGCTTAACTCTCTGGCAGAACCTAGTTGAAAGGGGCTGAATGGAGTATAAATAAAAATAAACAAATCTAGATACTCCTTTATTTTTTTAGAAAAAAATAATCACTCTTATGGAATGCTAAAGATTGCTTTGGTTAAACTGAAACTAGAACCTATACTCAGTCTAGCACACAAAATTTCCTCCTCATCATATTACCCTCTGAATACACTCAGGAAAAAGATGCAAAAATTGCAAAATGTTTCTGCAGAAAGGAGATGATGGCCTCCCTTCTCTGCCCTGAGTCTCTACCTCAAGTCCCCCTTCTCTTGTAGCAAGTCGGTAAATAGGTAAACAAAACCAACAATGTTTTGGAGGACAAAGTACTGGAAGTTCAGTCATTAGCCTGAGGTCAGTAATGACATCTATATCAGATGTCTTAACAATTCAGGGTGAGCCAACTCATTCATTTTGTGAACACGCCAGACTTCTCACCACCACAAACAGCATATATTAAGCCTGCTTCTCTTATTGTATTTACTGAACGTACTGTTATTTCGATTGGCTTCGTGCAGAATTATACTGGAAAACGCTGAGCTGCAAGGTCAGTACACCTCATGGCCTTACTATAATATTTAGATGAAGCCAAACCTTTCTTTTGCCCATTTGGAGATTGCCCACTACAGTAGTTTCAAACTAGCTAAGCAAAAGTGTTTTACAGCATTAAAGGAAATGAGAACCTTTAAACAGGCTGTGGTATCAGAGCTGACTTTTTAATTATTCATTTCATCACTATGGGGGACTAAAACATTCCACAGTATGCAAGGATATCATATGGCGATTGTTTTTGTTTTTTCCCCTTTCACCAAAATACCAACAAATTGGCATAGATTGTTCAATTACATTATATTCTCATTTTGATTTGCTAAACTTCAAAAGAAGAAGAAAATTACAAACATGTATCCCTAAATATCTAATCTTGTTTCGGTGAGAATCCATTGCTTTTGAAAACCAGCAATTAAGAATGTACATGCGTAGCAGCAGACGAGAACTACGGACTTATCCACAGTTGAAGGGTGGTCTCTATAAATGTCAGTCTTTACTATCGGGACAGTAAACACTGGTCATTTGGATGGCTTTCTGGATGTAATTAGGCAAATGATGTGCTGAGTTTATGAAATGTCCTCTGATCGGACTAACTTCTCTTAAAGAATAAAAAAAACTCATTCCCAGTATCAGAAATAGTTCCTCATGAAAACGACACAATCGATGCAGAAAACTGAACTCTCTACACTTGAGTACCATTTTACAAATATATATTTTTTAAAAGCAAGACTTTGTTTTACTGATAGATATATTTAAATGCCTGACATTTTATTTTCTCCTAATATTTTTGTGGTTTGAAATTTTAAGTAAGCTAAGCTGATTGTAATCAGCCATAATTTAGCCTGCAGGGTCATCACTGAACTGACTGAATACCAAAAAAGGCAAATTGCTTTGAATGACAAACTGCTTGTTGTACGGATAGTTTCCTTCCAAAGCATCAATAAATAATTTTACCTTTTGTGGAATTTTTAATAACCTCACTCTACATTACTAAGTACTATGCATATTTTAATTCATATGATTTAAAGTTAATGAAATTGAAACACCTACTATATCTTGATTAACTAAAATATTTTTACTTTATTATCAGTGTATAAAATCTGTACTTTAGCCAAATGCAAGCATGAGAATTTGAGCTGGAAATGTCACACACTCAGCTACAGTTTGAAGGAACCCAATTCATAATGCATTTTATAAATAGTTAATGACTTCTATACATAAGCTAACCAGGCAAATCAAGAAATTGTCAACATTTTTAGTCTTAGTTGTCAGTTACCACTGTCTACTGGTGCTTTCTATGTGGCTTCTGGAGAAGACAGAAGCTCTATGCAGTTTGTAATCTATTGCAACTTCAGGTCTGTACCATAAGGGTGGAAAGCTTCGACTGACAATTTTTGCCACACACACAGACACACATAGGTGCACACACACAAACATACACACACACTCACAGAATTAAATACAAGAGCATTCCTCACTTTTAGGTGTGTTTTGTGTAAAGCTTATTCCTTCTAACTTATACTACACTTAGGTGGACTAGACACAGTTGGGCAGAAAAAATTGACAGAATTATAGACAAAATATGGCAAATTAGCTTTTGGTTATTATCCCTAAAAAGTCTGACACACAAAGTTTCAATGCCTTTTTTAAACTGATGACAAAAATGAATCTTTGGTTATGAAAGTGAGAATTTTTAATTCCAAGCAGTTTTTACTTGGTATATGCATACTGATTGGCTGATTTTCTTAAAGCCAGGTTCAAACAGATACACTTGCCCAGTTCTGTCTGGAAATCTGGCTTGAAACAATCTGTCTACTTGACCCAAGCCTTAATGTTTCCCAACTGAACTGAATATGTTTCTGGACAGGCACTGCTAAACTAGAAACAAAATGAATTAACTTAGCCAAAACTAATTAAGAACTGAGCTCTGTGGTGCAGCCTCCTATATGCTTCTGCGTGTGAAACAGGGTATATGCATAGCCAGAATGAGGATTCTACAACCTAGCACTAGCATAAGCATAACAATGCAGTTGGTTTATTACTAAAGCGTATATGAGAATTTAATTTCCACCGCGTGCACATGGCAAAGCAATTGCTTAAATTGCCTCACCTGGGAATTTAATACAATGTTATCATCAGACCAGCCACATTGTAAATAGATTTATAATGCTTTCCATGTGCTGCACTCTGTTGCATATGAATTAAGTAATGATCTGGTATTACAATAAAATCAGCTAGTTCCCACACCTGGCAGACAGGATATTTCACTAAATTAATACCCATACAGCTACATCACAAGGCACGGGAGAGGAAGCCATCTCTAAGGCATTTGACTTGAGTTTTACATGGAAGGCAAGCACTCCATGGCTATGTAGAATGTCACCATGTTGAATGGGCTGCTCACACAATCTGTTTCTAACATCTGTATCACAGAATTAAGACTTTCTCATTCCCATTCAATTTTGGCCTAGTTTTCTTCATTCGGGACTTTAATTACTAATCAGCAATCCACAACATTCACAAACACTAAGAAAGCCCTTTATTCTAATCTATGTGCTGCAGACAGCCAAATAATTGATACAAAGTGCAGTATGGTTTTGCTAAGTAATGAAAGAACAGCTTGTCCTACTTCCTAATCAAATTGGCCTATAGAAGAAATGGTTAATAGATTTCTCCATAGGTCTAAAACAAATGACTCAGTCTGGCCAGACTTTTCCATTGCTTCTACCATGTCTTCCAATCTCCATATATTTAATAATGGCCAAAGTTACCAGGTGATTAAAACTGTTATGCTTTCATACCCAAAGAATTTGACTGGTCTAAAGAATTTAACTGCTCCTGTTACAATTAACACTTTGGGATATCTTACAGAATACCATGAAATTATATTTACTAGCTAGTCATATAATTGCTGGCATTCATTTCTTACTGAATTCTAGCTGGTTTGAATTAAATAATATCATACTTCTGTAATGCCCAGATGGCATTTTCTAAAATGCGTCTATCTTTGGCACAAAGCATTCCATTTTTAACCTCACTTCTATTTCTCCATGACCAATTTCAGCTTTTCATACACACTCCACCCCTGACCCAGGACTTAAAAAAGCTCATCAATCCAGGACAGGAAACTTACATTTTGGAGAAAAAAAATGAACAGAAAGTTATGAAATTCTGTTCATCACAGTGCTCACTGTGCTGCATTAATTTCTAGCAAAAAATGATTTAAGATTAAAACAACCATAGTACATGATTTAGGTAAAGGCAAAGTATACTGTTAGGTAAATGTTAGATCCTTGGGAAGTAGTTGGGATGAAAAAGCGCAAGGTACTGAGCAAAAGGAACAGAGATAACAGTTTAGTATGTGATCTTGGTCAAATTAAGTTTTCTGAATATCACTTTCTTCAATATCTAAAATAGTGGCAATATTTATTTCTCAGGGATGTTGTGTGAATTTAAATATTACAAACAAATGGAAATCTATCATAATACCTGAGATATGATAACCTTGTGAAAGATCTTCAACTAAATATTATTTGGTAATATTGGAAAGGATGCAATAAAACTGGTCCTCATACATGGCTGAGAGTATAAATTAGTGCATCTTCCCTAGAAAATAATGTGCCAATGTCTACCAAAAGTAACCTTAAAAAGGTCCTATTATTTAACTCAATAATTCTCATACTTTTTTTTGCCCAATTCCCTATTTTATGATGCTACAATTTTTGGAGGATTTTCAGTGGGAAAAACTTTACTGCATCTCTTTAATGTTATCAGAAAAAGTAGGTTCCAATCTGTTTTTTCTAATTAATCATTCCACTAAATATGGCTTGCTCTTGCTCATGGGACTGTTTTGAGTCAAAGGTCAAGCTCATTCGCTGGAAAGTGCACATGCCACATGTCACCAATACTGTAGCATTAATAAAGGGAAAGCACACTTTCTATCTATCATAAATTCATGGTCAATGGACCATATGTAAGCCACCAGAGGGAAAACACTAACATGTTGGGCTACTAGGCTACCAACAGCTGGAAGAGCAGGCTAACACAAGAATGCTGAAATAATCCTTAGTATGTAATACCAGGAAAAGACATTTAAATTTTTTTGAAAAAAACTATAGTATAGTCACTTTCATTTATTATTTTTGCTTATACTTTCAAAAACATTTTACATGTTTGAAATGGATATTTATGTTTGGGCTGTAAATAATAAGTTATACTATACCATACTTTTGCTTTTTTAAATTTAGCTATAATGAATATGTGAATATTTATAGGCATATAATGAGGTTATATATGTATATGTACACATCTAGACTCACACAAACCCATATGCAATCCATATGGAATAATAAGTCTACTTGTGTCTCACAATGCTAGAATAGACTTTTCTGTATACCAGGGATTCTGACCACATTGCTGCTACATCATTTAATGATTTGCAAAACAGAAAGTCCAGAAATCATGTAACTGTACTTCTTCATTTCCTCCTCCAGCAATTCTAAACTTAAGCCTAAAATTTAAGTTTAGCATTGGTGTCTCAAAATGCAATATGAGTGAGTATCATGGCCCCGCTTGCTTGCATATGCTCGCAGTTTATGACTTTCACATTGCTATTGAACATGGTGTGGCTGTGTCTTAAATCATGTTAGCTTGTCAATCAATAATTAAGTTACTTCATTCAGAAAATCAGCTCATGATGGAATGCCCAGATGTCGTCGTCAACATCTGGAATAGTGTAAATTTTCAGTGGAGGAAATCTAATTCTTTAAAATCTTTCTGAATATAAAATAAAATAACTCCATAGACTGTACTTGAAATAATCAAAATGTCAAAACATTTATTGTTTTGTTTGATAATGACATACAAATACCCTATGCACTCCTACTAGAAAAATGATACTCCAGTAAATGAATGCTATATAACAGATGCTTTGTCATTCTAAAAGAGCTACTACTAAAACGAAGTATACAAATGATATAATTAAGCTGTATGTAGGCTTCCCTACATATTCTGCCTAGCTTTAGGAAGGAAAGGCAATCGTTTATTGAAGATCTGTCCATAGCTATAACTTCAAGTGATCTAGACATCTAAGAGCAAATGATCTCGATGATTCTGTAACTGACATTGAGATGTCTTGAAAGTAACAGAAACTTATAGTTGACAGTGACATGAGGCATCATCTAGACCAGACTTCCACATTTAGAGATGAGTAGTTCTAAGCCAGATGAGTGATCTCCCCAAGGCCACATGCTTGGGAAAGCCTAGGTAGAGGAAGGACGGCATGTGTTTCCCAACGTCAGTGCTCTTTTCACTTTACCACACCCCCTGTCATTTCCCCACACCACCACGGCAGGCAGGGGCCATCCTGCTGCTCCTCCCCCAAGGCACGTCTGGCTGCACCATTCACCCGGTTCTGTGACTTTATCATCAACTACAGGTTGATTCGTCTGTTGATTTTGTTTCTTGTTATTCTCTTCCAAAACAAAACAAAACAAAACAAAAAACAAAAAATAAACCTTTACTTGCACACTGTTGTCAACATCTAGAATATTGACAATGATAAATTTGAAATTTCAAGGGTGACAAATACTCAAAGAAGAATGTTTTATTTCATGGAATAAAACATCTGATCTGAGGGGGATTCACAACCACACATATGGGTGAGACTTATATATGTTTTAAGGTTAATCTTTAAAGGCTCCACCATAAAGCAATAATAACCTGCCTGCAGGGCAGGAGAGGCCTTGTACTGGTTACTAAGATGTGTTAAGAAGTGTCTCCTTACCCGTGGGATTTGGTGACTCTCTATACAGTTACTCTACAATTTTAGACTGGAGCCACCATCGCACAGGCAAACAATTTTTACAGTATTTCCCCCCAGTACTTCCTTTTGTATCCATGTTGTGACATAGTCTTTATTATAGTATGTGCTGTGGTGTAGTGAGGTTACAGTTCTCATAATTCAGAGATGCCTTTTAATGCCTTATGAATATAGCCAATAAAACTGACATGTAGGCAATAAAATAAAGTTTTTCTAGCCCAAATTCTCTATGGAAACATTCTGAAGATTACTTCCCTATCAGGGTGACCCCAACTATAAAATATAATAAATATTCATACCTGATTCATAAACAACACATCCCTCCTAGAAGACTCACCATTTTCAGTTGAATAGAATAAAATCCTGCCTACTTAGAGACTTTACTCCATCAGTTACCTGTTGTTTCCCTTGTATTTTCAGTGTGTCACTTTCTACTGGTTCTTTCCTCTCAGAACATAAACATTTTTAAGTGTACTCAGCTTTATATATTTCAAAATGTCATTTCAACCCCAGCTACACTCCCCAGGTAATGACTGACCTCTCTTTATCCTTCCCTTCCTGGCCAAGCCTCTTGAAAGAGTTTTCCATGAACATGAAGTCAACTTATTCATGCCCCAGCCACTTCTCACCGTATAACAAATTTGATGCTTTCCTACCATGCCACAGGATTCCCAGGATCACCGATATCTTCCTAGGTGACAGAATCATTGGCCGTGTTTTGAAGTAAACTTAAAATTTTAGAACAGTTATTGATTTATTAAAATGTTGCAAAGAGGGTAAAGTCCCCATGTAACCCACACTTAGTTTCCTCTATTTTTAACATCTTATATGCGCATGGTACATTTGTTATAATTCATGAGTCAAGAGTTCATTATTATACATTATTATTAACTATATTTTTTTAGGTTTCCTTACTACCTAGTGTTCTTTTCCTGTTTCAGATACCATCCAGGATTCCATGTTACAGTTCCTAGTCATGTGTTCTTAGATTTCTCTTGGCTGTGACAATTTCTCAGACTCTTCTTTGTTTTTGATGATTTTGAAAGTTTTGAAGAGGACTGGTGTTTTGTAGAATGTCCTTCAATTGGGATCTTTCTGATGTTCTTCTCCCAACTAGACTCAGGTATTATGTTTTTGGGAGGAAGACCTAAGAGGTAAAAGTGGCATTTTGCTCAGATCATATCCAAGGTACACACTATCAACGTTGACTTCTCACTGTTGATGTTGCCCTTGATGCCTGGCTGAGGGAGTGTTTGCCATGTTTCTCTATTGAAAAGCTATTCATTTCCCCTGTCCTACACTGTACTTACTACACGCGGCCCACATGTAAGAAGTGGGGAGTTGTGAGGGCATCTGAGTGGCTCAGTTGAGCATCTGACTTTGGCTCAGGTCATGATCTCGTGGTTCATGAGTTCAAGCCCACAATGGACTCTGTGCTAAATAAAGGCTCAGAGCCTAGAGCCTGCTTCAGATTTTGTGTCTCCCTCCCTGTCTGCCCTTCCCCCACTTATACTCTGTCTCTCCTGTCTCTCTCTCAAAAATAAATAAAACATTTAAAAAATTGAAAAAAAAAAAGAAGTGGGGAGTTTATGCTCTACCTTGTTCAGGGAGGAGTATCTTCATAAGTAATCTGGCATTCTTCTGTACAAAAGATCTGTCTACTCAATCATTATCTAATCATTTATTGGTATCAGTATGGACTTATGGATATTTATTTTACACTTTCTCCTCTAATCTAATACATCATTAATGGTGTTGCTCAAATTGCACCTACTTTCGCTCGAATGGCCACCTTTCGATCCTGTTCTCCTTTGACCTCTCAATAGATCTGACATGTTGCCCACTCTCTCCTTAGCAGTTACAGCACCATCTTCCACAGGACTTCCTCCTATTCGTCTGGTCTATCCTTCTCAGTCTCCTTCATTGTAGCTGCTCTCTCAGTCTGACCAAGGTCTTCATCCTCAGACCTCTTCTCACTCATCTGAATGTCCTCAATTTTACCCACGGTTCCAACTACCACCTAGAAGCTGACAAAGACACGTTTTCTGCATATTCTACTTACAAATCTATTCCCTACTGGGTACCTTAGGTAACCTGAAGCCATCTCAGACTTAATGCAGACACACTGGGGCATTTTCTTTCTCATATACTGCTCCTCCTTCTAATTGATGTACGGTTTTACCCCACACATAGTCTCCTCGGATAAAAACCTAAAAATCATTCTCAAATCCAATCCCAATATGCAATAAATCACCAAGCACTATGGAATACTTTTTAGAATATCTACAACTGGGGCTCTTAGTCATATTTCCTGGATGTCTGTTACCTTCTGAACTAGTTCTGATTCTT
The DNA here is from genome assembly GCF_008692635.1 of Crocuta crocuta. Classification (NCBI taxonomy): domain Eukaryota; kingdom Metazoa; phylum Chordata; class Mammalia; order Carnivora; family Hyaenidae; genus Crocuta; species Crocuta crocuta. The sequence continues at coordinate 8,785,740 of NW_027532585.1, forward strand.
ATAACGATTGTTATCACAGATTTCATCCCTCTTTTTATACATGAATTACATTTTAGAGATACCTGTATGGTAAGCCTGACATGTTTTAAGGAAGAGGTAAGCCAAAAGGTACAAATTCTCAGTTCTTCTTCTTGTGAGGTAAAGGAGACCCTACCTTTTGCAGAGTATCAAAACTACCTCTTGCAGAATATCAAAACTACAAAGGAATCACTGTCTAAAGATATACTTTATTTCAGAACAAACATGTTAAAGGAGAAAGCAAATACATTTGACAAAAGCCCATACAGGTATACCTTGTTTTTGGAAAATTCACATCCTGCCACTCAGTTAGAGGCCTAGATTAGTACCTGTTTTCGCTAACCAGAAGAAATCTGAAGAGGATTTTTGATTTTACAAAAAAAGGTGAAAAGCGAAAAGAACATTCAGCATTTGTTTTTTAGTGAGCCGTGAGGGAGGCGGCTCACACCCTGAGCAGCGGCCCCAGCCAGCTCCTTCCCTGGGAAGAGCACACGGCATCTCAGCAACAAGCTGTCAGAGCTCTGAACTGTGTCTGGAAGCATCTGTGCTTTACGTCCGTTTATTCTGTGTATCCGTTAGCAAGATGTGGCCGAAGGTATCAGAAAAGCCTAAGAGAGGTTATTCTTCAGGTCTGGGAATGTCAGAAAATGTTTCCACATAACAATGATCATTGCTTCTTTCTCTTTATATCATTTCAACTTTCGTAGGAACACGCAAGTTTTGATCGTGGGGGAAACCTGTATGTGATGGGAAAATGCTAGGCAACAAATAGAGCTCTCTCCAACTTTATAAGTCAATACCCCATTTCTCTTTAATTTCAAGCCTTGGCATAGCTCATATGAGCTATTGTTTTTGTTCTCCTAAGTTAGATATTGCCATTTTTTATTACGTAGATGCTAGAAGACCACCATTTCAAACGAGATGACGTGCGGGCATATTTCTTCTTTGTTGGTCTGATTTGTGTACCTCAGGAATATGGATTACTTCTGTTGTCTGTATGGAGAAGCTCTGTTACAAGCCTGGCATTCAGTTTGCTTTTATCTCTGAGACCCCAAATTGTACCATTAGGCAACAGAGGGCACTTATCTAGATTGAACTGTCATACAAATAGATTTTTGTCAGCCACTCAATTTGTATTGGGGAATACGCCAACAAAAACAAAACCTGGCAATTTAAAACAACAAACCCATCCTCTACTGACAGGAACAAATTGCTGTGTTTCAAATGAATAAGAATTACTAGTGATCGCACATTGTGCATGTGGGTGCTACAGAAAGACATATATTCTTGAAACTAATTCTGTCTAGTTTTTCCGGCAGTGGTCTAACATAAAGCAAGCATATAGTCTACTTAATACTAATAAGCACACAAGGAAAAAAACACTAACAGACAGGATTACATGTTATCAGAGGAGAATGTGGCTTTCGAATAAAATTCCAAGTCAAAATTCAGTGGCTACATGAAGAAGGCAACATTGTGCTGCATTTTGAGTTTGTTCTCTGAACTATGGTCCTTCGAGGAATATGGGTAGTGTCTCTTCCACAAAATACTCAATTTGAGTAGAAAGACAATCATTCCCCCAAGCCTAAATTGATTCTGGCTCTATGTCTTCAACATTCACCGAAAATTTTAGAGAACAGACTTCACCACAGTTGTTACATCTCTTCCATATCTCAGGCTATTTGGATATTCAGAGTTCATCTATTCAAAGTTGGTTTTGATCTTAGACATTAAAGACATTGATAAGTTATATCAGTAAAAATAAGAGTGGTGAAATTCTTACAGCTTGAAAATAATTTCAATTTGTTCATCAGCACTTAAAATAGATTAGCCCCCTCCCCTACTACTTTTGTTTGAATGGAATTTCATTCCCCTTTCTAGAAGCTGTATCTTCATTCTGGATCTTATGTGAAATCCAACTGGTGAAATCCGGTCAGGGACCTGTGGAATCATAAGCTACCATGGGGGAAATAAGCAAACATGAAAATTTAGCCCTGTGAGTCCACATTAAGCTGAAATAGAAAATATACAAACTTAAAGGTCAAAAACCATTTAATTTTACCGAACAGAGATCTATTATCCAAACACATATAGTTACATTTAAAAAAGAGTTTTCTTCAATAAAAATTATATAACAAGAATTTGGCGCTACAAAATTCTATAACGTGTCACATGACAAAACTATATATTATATGTTGAGGCAACAGCTGTCAGTGTCAGGTCTCCAGATTTTATTAAAGGACAATCTGAAAAAACAGTATACTCCAAATACAAGGCATGAAAAGGACCTCATGAATGACAGTTAAAAGAGATAACAGGACAAAAACAAGGTGAAATATAATAGTTCAAGTTGCCTCTACATTTTGGTATATAATGGAGCTATCTGAGAAAAAAAATATTTTTACTTAAAAAAATTTTTGTTTTAATGTGTATTTATTTTTGAGAGAGACGGAGAAAGAGACAGAGCACGAGCAGGAGAGGGGCAGAGAGAGAGAGGGAGACAAAGAATCTGAAGCAGGCTCCAGGCTGTAAGCTGTCAGCACAGAGCCCGACGCAGGGCTCAAACCCACAAATGGTGAGGGCTCAAAGCCACAAATGGTGAGATCATGACCTGAGCCAAAGTCGGACACTTAACCCACTGAGCCACTCAGGCACTGCCCAAAAATATTTTTACTTTGAGGAAAAGAATAAAATAACATTACTTTAAAACATGAACAGATGCATGATATATGCAACTTACTACCAAATGGCTCAGAGAAGACAGACATATATATAGAAAGTAAAAGATCAGGGGGCATCTGGGTGGCTCAGTTGGTTGAGTGTCCAACTTCAGCTCAGGTCATGATCTCACGGTTCGTGGGTTCGGATTCTGTGTCTCCCTCTTTCTCTGACCCTCCCCTGCTCACGCTGTCTCTCTCTCTCAAAAATAAATAAAACATTAAAAAAAGATCAGTAGAGAAAGCATCCACAAATGGTAAAGCTAATGAATAAAATGCTAATAGATAAGTCTAGGTTAGAGTATATGTATGTTCTTTGTACTATTGTTCAAATTTTTCTGAAAGTTTGCAATTATTTCCAAATAACAAGTTTAAAATGATTAAAATGTGTGAAATGATCAGTGGAATTAGAAGAAATAAAAAATATGAGACCATCCCTCCTTTCAAAATATGACAACTGGGGCACCTGGGTGGCTCAATTGGTTAAGCATCTGACCTCAGTTCAGGCCATGATCTCATGGTTTGTGGGCTCAAGCCCTGCATTGGGCTCTGTACTGACAGTGCAGAGCGTGCTTGGGATTCTCTCTCCCCCTCTCTCTCTGCCCCTCCCCTACTTATGCTTTCTGTCTCTCTCAAAATAAATAAACTTAAAAAAATCAGAAAACTTAAATTATTAATTTTTAGCATATATGATGGGGTTACTAACTTTTTCAGTAAAAATACAGAACTTTATTTGCTGGTTTTAAATTAGCAATGTAATTTTTTTGTAGTTCAGCTGTTAGAATGGACTGAATCCAAATCATCCATGGCAGAGAAGTTCAAAGTTACCAAGTTAACAATAACAGAATATTATCTACCACTTAAAATAGTTTGGCGATAAAGTACAATTCTTTTCCTCCTTCATTTCATTGTGAATTAGGAGTTTTGAGGACAATAATTCTAAATTAGGTTTGCTTAATGGATAATAAGAAAGGATTCCTTATTATTATTTCTTTTTACAAAAATGCCTAGAGAAACCTAATACAAGTCTCAATGGAGTGTTTTCACCCTAAAGATCTTTTACCATACTCTTAGGTCATTCTCCAAGTCTTCAAGAAAATACACATTCTCAGATAGTTAGATATGTACCTACTAACCTTTGACTTGATTTGATGATCTGTCTAATTTTGACTATGAAGGCCCTGGACAGTGACTGAATGCAATTCCCTTCTCTGAGAAGAATACAGTCAATTTGGGTGCTCGGTAAATACGCAATAATATTAGAGCCTTAGGGCAAGAAGGGACCTTGAGAGGTCCTCCAGTCAGCCTTGCTCCCTCCCATCATCACTAAATGCATCTTATAAAAACCTAAGGAAGGAGGTGCCCTAACTTTCACAAGTGAGGTTTACCAACAGTCACGGGCTACTGTCAGGAACTAGTTCCCTACATTAAACTTAAATCTATAGCACTATTGTTCCACATACAGCACAGATCAACAATACCTGCTGGCCATACTTGGCATAACAGTTCTTCACAGACTTGAAAATGCTTAACAGCTCCACAACTTTCCATCATGGAAAATGATCCCAGGACCTTTCTTCATCTAATTTTCCAACTGTTAATTATCTGAGGGGACCACTCCAGAATTTTCTCTGAATTATTATTTAGGAATGGTAGCCCTAATTGCATGCAGAGGTGGGTATTAGTAGATTCTTCTGAAGTCTAACAAGAACCAAAGGGTTCCCAATCTTATTCATAATACGTGAAGCTGAGGAGGTGACTCTTTTTTCTATTCTTCCTTATTTCTGCTCTGTATACATTGAATATTCTTTACACATGTTAGTTTTTGAGTTTTTGGACTAGTTTCTATTATTCTTATTCTCTTGTCCTTTGAAGAAACAATATAATAAATCGGAGAGACCCCCAATTTGGGCAGCTCATGAGTCTGGGTTCAAACCCCAGTTTTGTCCTTATTTCTAGTTGTGGTTACCAAGCAAGTTGTCGAATCCCTATGTACCTCAGGTCTAAATGACATAAAGCTCATAAGATAGCCAGTATAGTGCCTAGCAGTCAGCAAGGCTGACTGGAGGAACTCTGATTACAATAACAATTATTATTGAGAATGCCAGCAATCTCTTTCCTCCAGGATATAAAACTCTGGGTTTGCAGCCTCAGCTCTTTAAGATGACCTCTCATGCCCATGGCCCAGCATGGCCAGGTCAGTTCTGCTCCCAACTGTCACCTGAACTCCTGATATAAAGACTTGATTGCCATTCCATTCCAGTTCCTTCTGGCTCTTGGGCCTCAATTTTGCCTCTTATTTTTGGTCTTTTTTTCTTTGGACTCTTTTTACTTATATCTGAACTTAGGTTCCTCTGCTTTGAGTCTTAACATTTTTCTGAGCATTTAGGTTCCTTTTTTTACTCTGTCTCTAGAAGAGAAAATACCTGTATGTGTTATCCCAAGCTCTAAAAAGAATTCAGCCAGGAATATAAGATAGAAGCTTCAAAGATAATGTGTTTCATTATCAGCACATTATTTAACAGTATGAGTTAAACTAACTATGATTTAAATCCCAGTTTTTGCTATTTATTATCTATGTGACTGCTGAGAGGGTGTCTAACCTTTCTGAGTCTCAGTCTGCATATCTGCATAAGAAAAATAAAAATGCTTTGTTGTAATGATTACATGGGACTTGCAATAAGAACACCACTGCATAAGTTAATAGGTTCCCTCTAAGTCATCATTTTCCTTCTCGTTCCCCTCTGGGGTGGGGTACGGTGGGTGAGTGGATGAGAAACAAGAACAAATATACTCTGAAACCTCTATTCTCGGCAAAACTAGAAAACAAGTATTATTCATAGATCCCAAAATATGTGGAAAGCTGTCCAAAAGGAGATGAGATCATGCAGAGCCACTTGGTAGAAGGTGACAAAATGCATGAAGGTCTCAATAACAATGGGGCTCAAAAAGCACCAATGAAAACATACTTCCTAAAGGTGAGAAACTCATTCTGAAGCCTAAATCTATATGCTTTTTTGAAACAATGGATGAGTGCGGGGACAGGTGTAAGTGGGCTGCTGGCAGAAGCTTTCTTAGACATAGTTTGTTCAAAGAAGAAGAGGTGGTGGTAATTAAAGAATAAAACAGGAATTCTGCTTCCTAAAGAATACAGAAGGCCAAAAGAGACCACTGCTTTCACATTAACAAAGCAAGCTGGAGTCGTTGCAATTTCATAATTTTTAGGGGCACCTGGGTGGCTCAGTTAGTTAAGCGTCTGACTTCGGCTCAGGTCATGATCTCGCGGTTTGTGGGTTCGAGCCCCGCATCAGGCTCTGTGCTGACAGCTGGCTCAGAGCCTGGAGCCTGCTTCAGATTCTGTGTCTCCCTCTATCTCTGACTCTCCCCTGCTCGCACTCTCTCTCTCTCTCTCTCAGAAATAAACAAAAACATTAAAAAATAAAAAAAACAAATTCATATTTTTTAAAACCTATCAGAGAGCTGATGACACAAAGGCACTTAGGTGAAGCATTCCAGAAACTCATGAGTTCCTTATAACAAAGAAGAGACCCATTCTTTCTCATTCCTGGAGAAGTAGAAATAAGCCTCCACAGATTTAGGTTAGGAGAAACCTGCCCAACTTCTAACAAACTTTTAAGGTCTGCATCAGGGGTAGCACAATATGTTAGGATTTCAAGAATTCTGAGCCACAGAGTGAAATGTAGGGTCAACAAACCAATGCTTTCCTATGGGTCATCATTGAGTGCTTGGGGCATGGTAGAATTGCTGAGAGAGATGCTCCCCTGAACTATGCAAGACCTCCTACAAATCTAAGGCAACTGACCCTCTGAAGGTGGGATGTAAGGCAGCAGAGCTAAGAGAAGTTCAATGCTAAGTACTCTGAGATCTTGCATATTGAAGGATAGGCATGGGGCAAGATAGCTGACAGAAACCTATGTGAGGCATTCCAGCATTTCAGCCACCAAAGGCTGGGGTGGGAGAAGGGAACAGTAAAGCTGAGAGAAAATCCTCTGAAGCATTCTGGATCTTCAAAGAATGTAAGGCAACTAATTTTCTGAGGCTTAGTTTAAGTGGAGCAGAGAGAAATCCCCCAAGATATAGAAAGCCAAGATCAGGACTGGAGAGCAAAGAGAACTTCCCAGAGACTCAAAAAGTTAGCAGTGGGGCTACAAAGCAGAGAAACAGATCCCACAAACTAAAAAGATGGTGGCTTGGCTGAAAAGCAGAAAGAGATCTCTGGAAATTCATGAGTGCTCAAAGCTCAGGCCCTGGTGAGAGGAAAAGCCTACAGCCCTCAAAATGTGAATTAAGCTCAAACTGCAAAAAAAGAAAGCCCATACATGGCCCAATTATAGATGAGATTGACCTAACCACTCAACATGGAAGCCTAAAAGAAGAGAGTAGTTTTTGTTTGCTTTGTGGAGTTTCTTGGATAAAGTTTTACTTACTTCCCTCTCTATTGCTCTTAAATTTGCAATATCCAGCACACAATAAAAAATTACAAGGCACACAAAAAAGCAAAAAAATGTGACCCACAGTTACTTACTCAGAGATGATCCATGTATTGGAATTATCACACAGGGACTTTAAAATAACTATGAAAAAAACGCTAATGGACATGGTAAAGATGGATAATATACATGAAGAGATGGGGAATTTCAGGAGTAGGTTATAAAAATGAACCAAATATATAGAAATAACACAAAAATAAGGTACCAAAATGTAATTTAAAATGATATTAAAAACACTTAAGAACATACTGGAAACAGTAAAGAAAAGGACCCATAAATTTAAAAGGAGATGAATGAAAAGGAACCAAAACACACAGACACAAAAAAGTGAAAAAAGCAAAGCAGAGCACATAAAAACTATGGGATAATATTAAATGACCTAAACCTAACACATATTTGTAATTGGAGTCAAAAAAGAAAAAGATAGAAAATCGGGCAGAAGAAATATTTAAATAAATAATGACTGAAAACTTTATAAAACTGATGAAAGAGATCACCTCATAGGTCCAGCAAGCTCAGTGAATCACCAGCAAGTTCACACCTGCTACAAAGAAGCCATACCTAGGTACAACATAATTAAACTATCTGCTGAAACACAAAGGTAAATTGAAATCTTAAAAGCAGCTAGACGATAAGGGAACATTCATTACATATAGGAAATAAAAATGACATGAATGATGGCTGACTTCTCACCAGAAACAATGGAGGCCAGAGGACACTAAAATTATAACTTTAAAGTGCAGAATAGTAGGAAAATAAACAAACCTGTTAAAGCCAAAGTCAATGTCCAGTGAAAATGTCAACCAAAAATGATAATAAAATAAATACTTTTTTTCCCCAGATAGAAACAAGCTGAGAAAATTCATCTCCAGCAAAACTGTCCAACTGGATATGCTAAAATGAGTTCTTCAGATTGAAGAGTTAAGACCAAGTGGAAGTTAAGAATTGTGTGATGGAAAAAAAAAAAAGAGCTCCGACAAGTTATCTGAGTGGAAACAGAAGATTTTTTCTAAGAATGTCATGAGGCTCATAGCATTTGTAGATGCAAAATATAAGACAACAAGGGTATAAAGGGTGGGATGGAATTCTACTGTGTAAGTCTTGACACTGTGCATGGATTAATATGACACTGTTTGAAAACAGACCGTATAACTTAAAGATATACTCTGTACTCCCCTATAGGAACCACTAAAAAATAACACAAAGAGGTATACCAAAAAATTTAATACTTAATACAAGAGAGAGAACACAATATTAAAACTTTGTGATTTATTCTAAAGAAGGCAAGAAACAAGAACTAAAGGAACAAAGAACAAGCATACTATATATATGGTCACATATCTCAAATACCTACATGTCAAGTATACCTCAATAAAGGTGTTTTTCAAAATAAAGAAAAAACAAAGTGAGCACTGATACTATTACATAACATTTTACTGACAATAGTAGCAAACATAATTAGACCAGTGAGAAGTAACATTAAAGGAAAAACCATCACTACTTACAAATGATGTAATGTGTATCTCAAAAATTCAAGAAACTAACCTGAAATTGCAAATAATAAGTGAATATAAGATACCAAGCTGAATTATTAAGATACAGAAAATAATTCATATGTATGAACAACAACCAGTTAGAACGCATAATGGAAGAAAGTTTCCCATTTAAGGTAAAAACATAAAAGATAAAACAACCAGGAATAAATTTAGGTAAATTCCACATTTTCCATAGGTAGAAAAGTCTAACTATGATTCTAAATATAGAACTATAAAAGATAGATGATTTTAACCATACAAAAAAATATTTTTGAATGGCAAAATGTAGAACAAAGGAAGAATAATTTAGTATTTGAACAAAGTCTAAAGACAAACTCTAAACTAAAAAAAAAAAAAACAAAAAACAACCCTGCAAATTCTATTTTGAACAAGGACTAATCTTCAAGACACACCAGACATACCTTGCAGATAATGTGGATTTGGTTCCAGACCACCACAATGAAAGGCATATTGTAACATAAAGTGAGTCAAATTAATTTTTTGGTTTCCCAGTGCATATAAAAGTGATGTTTATACTATACAGTAATCTATTTAGTATGTAATAGCATTATGTGCAAAAACAGTGAGCCTACCTCACTTTAAAATATTGCTAAAAATGCTAATCATCATCTGAGCTTTCAATGAGTCATAATCACTGATCATCATAACAATATAATAACAAAAGGGTTGAAATATTCAATTAATTCCCAAATTGTGACACAGAGACACAAAGTGAGCAAATGTGTTTTGAAAAATGGCACCAACGGAATTGCTCTACATAGAGTTACTACAAAATTTCAATTTGTAAAAATTACAATATCTCTGAAGCACAATAAAATGAAGCATGCTTAGAATTCTTAGAATATGAAAAGAGCAATAATCACCAGTCCTCTCCTCCATATCTCCAAAAAACTGGCAAAGGATAAAAACAACTCCTAAAAACATTCCATCTCACTCATGAGAAAGTTTAATGAAAACTACAATGAGCTACCCTTTTACTCCAATCAATCTGACCAATATCCAGAAGTCTGACACTTCATGTTGTAAGTGAAAATTCATTTTGTGAGTAAACCAGACTTCTCATGCACTGCTGTAGGGGAGTGTAAATTAGGACATCTCCCATAGACGATAATTGTGAAAGGATTGTTAATATTGCAAATGCACATACTCTTTGAAGAAGTAATTCTGTTTTTTATTTTGTCCACATGAAAAATGACAATGTTCAAAGTCATTCATTGCAGCACCACACGCAATACTGAAAGCCATCGACATAAGATTGGTTAAGTAAATTTGGCACATTTGCACAATGGAATACTATTCAGATATTTTTAAAAAAATGAATGAATGACTCTTTTATGTATTGCTCTCCAAGATCAATTGAAAAGTGAAGAGAGGAAGGTATAGAATAGTTATGTATAGTTTATGTTGTCTTTTGTACTGTATGCCATCTTGTCGATATTTAAAGGAGGGAGAGAGAAGAATGTACATTTGTCTTTGCTTGTATATACATAAAGAAAAGGAATTAATAACAGTAGTTACCTAGTGGGGGACTGGGGGGAGAGTGGAATGGGGAACTGAGATGGGCAACAGAGGTGGGAGGGAGAATCTTCCCTGCATAAATGATAATCATTTTTTATCATTATCAGCACCACTATCTCCAGCATCTTCTGGGTAAAAGGTTTCCAACAACACAGCAAAGAGCTTCAGGTTATCTTTTTAGGACTTTTCAGCATTTGCCTATGAATACCTAGCAGGACCGTTTAAATAATGGGGAAATTTTAGGCATGAGATTAAGAAAAATTCTAAAATGGTAAGAACTTCTGTACCGTAGAGAAGTTTCCCAAGGGAAAAAAGGAAGGAATCCCCACGTTTGACTTGTTGAGTGAAGTGACTTGGGCAGAACGCAAAACAGTGTGCCACGGAGGCACGCTCTGGCCCCTGTAAGAAGGAATAAGTAATCCAGTACACATCCCCATTTATAATCTCTGCAGATGTAGGACACCACACCTATGTGCATGGGTAAAATAAGAAATGGTAACTGAAGACCAAAGGGATAACAATATAAATTCACTATTTCACATGGATAACAACACACGATATAACCTTCAAAATCAGGCAATTAAGTGATAAAAGATGATTTCTATCACACACTCCAGAAGAGTTAAACATTAATATAATGCTGTCCTCTCAAAATCTCTCTCAAAGCCACAATTCTGTCAATGGAAGGAAACTTGGAAATTCTACTTAAACAAACCATATGATCAATGTAAAACAATTTTTTTTTAATTTTGGGTTTTACTAATTACAATATTAGCACCTTATCAAATGGGAATCCTCTACCTTCTTAGGAAAAACAATGGGCAACACAAAAATTTGTTTGCTTTCTTTCAGGAATGAGAGAAGGCCAAGCAATTTAAATTAAAAACATACTCCAAACTTCCATAAAAATTGTTTTGTTTGTTCCTAAGGAACCAAGATGTAAAAACATGAAAATCAGTTGCTTGCAGGATGCTAACACTAGAAATAGAACAATAGGAAAGAAGTCAAGTTAGTTGTATTAAAAGAAGCAAATAAAGTAGGTTTAATTCTAAGCTACCAATAAAGCACATATAGTTAAATTAGACTTTACACTCTCTTGAAAAGGTCAAGATTGGGGCACCTGGGTGGCTCGGTTGGTTGAGCATCCAACTTTAGGTCAGGTTATGATCTTACAGTTCATGGGTTCAAGCCCTGCGTCAGGCTCTGTGCTGACAGCTCAGAGCCTGGAGCCTGCTTCAGATTCTGTGTCTCCTTCTCTCTCTGCCCCTTCCCTGTTGTGCTCTGTCTTGCTCTATCAAGAAAGAAAGAAAGAAAAGAAAAGAAAAGAAAAGAAAAGAAAAGAAAAGAAAAGAAAAGAAAAGAAAAGAAAAGAAAAGAAAAGGGGGGGAGGGAGGAAGGGAGGGAGGGAGAGACAGAGGAAGGGAGGGAGAGAGAAGGAAAAGGTCAAGATTTCCCTATTCCTGAGCAAGCTGTGGAACACTGATTCCAGGGACTAGAGCCAATGTTAATAAAGACAAGATCATGCTATTGATCACAAACACAAGCTGGGGAGAAAATGAAGAGAGATGGGGCGCCTGGGTGGCTTAGTCGGTTAAGCGTCCGACTTTCGCTTAGGTAGTGATCTTGCGGTTCATGGGTTCGAGCCCCGCGTCGGGCTCTGTGCTGACTGCCGGCTCAGAGCCTGNTCTCTCCCTCTCTCTCCTAGAAATAAATAAAAACATTAAAAAAAAATTAAAAAAAAAAAAAGAAAATGAAAAGAGATGTATACTAGTCTCACTTTTAGAAAAATAATTAAAAACACATGACCTGATGACAACAGGTCAGCAGTCATGTTCCTAGGAAATTAACACTTGTAAAAGTCGTATGCTGGCATCCTTCTAATATTCCACATTTATCATGTTGGTTAACCATTCAACTCCATTTGATATATGAAAATCTTTTTTTTTTTCTTAAGGATTATTAAGTTGGAGGTCACAGTATAACTGCAAATACTTATCTCTGATTCATCTAGGACAGATAAAAAAATTATACTAGATTTAAAAAAAAGTAGGGATTCTAGAATACATGAACAGATATACATTTTCCTACTTAACTTCGAGGCTGGATAACCACATTACGTTTATTTGGGTGTTTTGGTTTTGGTTTTGGTTTTGGTTTGTTAAAGATTTTATTTTAAAGTAATCTCTACACCCAATGTGGGGCTCGAACTCACAAAGCTGAGATCAAGAATCGCATGCTCCACCAACTGAACTGCCACCCCGCCACCTGGCTGGGGACCCCTCATGTTTATTTGTAAAATAGCAATGAGGATATATAAGCATAGAAGTCGGAGGGTATGAGATCACAGACACTGAAGTAAATATCTACTTTAAAGATCTCCACATACAAACTATGCTCAACACTACTCTAAACTCATGCAATATCCTTTTGAAGAAAGCTATATTTTTCTTTGACATTATTTTAGAAAATAAGATGCTTCTAATCCCCAACCAATAAAACAATCTTGCTATTCAATTTAGAAGTACACTTCTGTGTAAAAGTTTTAGATTTCTGGGGGAAAAGAAGGATAGTAAAAAAAAAGGTTTTAATTAGTGACTAAATCATTCAGTTCTTTAAAAATCCAACTATAAGTACAGTATTCTTTTAAAAAAGTATGTTATATGTTTTCACTCATATGTGGAACAGAAGAAACTTAACAGAGGACCATGAGGGTGGGGAAGGGAGAAAAATAGTTAAGGAGAGGGAGGGAGGCAAACCATGAGAGACTCTTGAATGCTGAGAACAAATTGAGGGTTGATGCGGGTCAGGGAGAGGGGAAAAGGGGTGATGGGCATGGAGGAGGGCACTTGTTGGGATGAGTACGGGTGTTATATGGAAACCAATTTGATAATAAACTATAAAAAAAACAAAACTAGCTGAAGATTACAACACATGACACTTTTGTAAGGGATTATTCTAATCAGGGGCATTATTAAAAATATAAACCTAGGTCAAATGAATGTCTGTGTAATAGCTGGATTAAATTTGTACTTTAATTGACATGATTTATAAATCCATCAAATAAATAAGTTGGTTGGAAAAAAAAGAGAAAAGTATGTTAAAATATTGATCAGGAAAGAGAAGAATTTTAGAAGTGATATTTATTACTTCTTTCATTTTCTCTCTCTCTCTTTGTAAATGCCTCTTAAGAACCTTAATCTAGATTCTGCTTTATGAAAGAATAGAAAGATTTCAGATTCTTAAAGTAGTTTACCATAAAAGACCAGAAATATTTGAAGTAATTATAAAACCTAATATGTTTTAATGACATAAAATAAGGATTCCTACTAGTTTTTAGAAAAATTCAATAAAGCTACACATGTTATTGAGAATCTCATGCTCAGAGCGAAGAAGATAACAAGACTACAGACATGGTGTTCTGTACCCCTCACCAACTCATCCATTCATTTCTGCATTTATTTAACAGTTTTTAAGCAGTACCACACACCAGGTATTATATTATTAATATAGGAGATTCTGGGACTTTGAACTCCTTAATGACGTCAGGGGAGGAAGACCTGACGACAAATAATTGTGGTAAGTGTAAACTTGTCCTATAAAATGGAGGTTTATATTAGTACAGTGGAAGAAAGAAAGAAACTAGTCTGGTTTGATCAGGTCAAGAATGGCTTTACAAAGAAATTACGTGACCCTGGGCTTACATGACAACTAGTATACCAGGTGGAAAAGAAGAAAGAATAACCACGCCTAACAAAGAAATAGAATATGTACGATAATTAAGGCCTAAAACATGATGCACAGCACCATAAACTGGGGTACTTTGACATGTCTGGACAAAGGGTGAATGGGGAAAGACTGTTAGAAAAAACAGGAGGTAAAAGGGAAGGGATCAGCATAAGAGGCCTTGACAACCATGATCAAGAGTTCAAAGCCGAACACCTAAAAGCTTTCTCTCTAAGATGATAAACAAGGCAAGGCTGTCCACTCTCACCACTTCTATTCAACAGTGGTCTCATCACTTCTATCCAACAGTGTACTGGACGTCCTAGCCAGAGCAGTTAGGTAAGAAAAAGTAATAAAAGGCATCCAAATTGGAAAGGAAGACACAAAACTGTCTCTGTATGCAGACAACATGAAAATTCCATGAAAAACCGGTTAGAACTAACAAATGAATTCAGTAGAGTTGCAGGACACAAAATCAACGTACCAGAAATCAGTTGTGTTTCTATCCACTAACAACAAACTACCTGAAGAGGAAATTAGGAAAATAATCCCATTTACAATAGCACCGAAAATAATAAAATCCTGGATGCTGAAAATTACAAAACATTGATGAAAGAAATTAAAGACACTAACACATGGAGAGACATCACATGTTCACAAATTGAAAGAATTAACAGTTTTTTTTTTAATGTCTTTTATTTATTTCTAGGAGAGAGAGAGAGAGAGAGAGAGATACAGCGTGAGCAGGGGAGGGTCAGAGAGAGAGGGAGTCACAGACTGAAACAGGCTCCAGGCTCTGAGCTGGCAGTCAGCACAGAGCCCGACGCGGGGCTCGAACCCACGAACCGTGAGATCATGACCTAAGCGAAAGTCGGACGCTTAACCGACTAAGCCACCCAGGCGCCCCAAGAATTAACAGTTTTTAAATGTCCTTACTACCCTAAGTAATCTACAGATCTAATGAAATTCCTATTAAAATCCGAATGGTGGCTCTCACATGGAGGCGGGGAAGACTAGCCTACAGGTATAATCACCAAAATCCACAAAGGAGGCCTGAGCCTTGGGGTCCTAGAGAAAGGAGAAGAGAAAGAAGGTGGTAGTCAAAGAACCAGAGACTCAATACTCAGTTTTAAACAGTGACAATCATTCCACTAAGATCTGTCCCACAAAAGTCATATATCCCCCTTGAAGAATGTGGTCCTAGGGCAGGCATCCAAGATGCCTCTGATGAAAAAAAAAGTAGGGTCACAGCAACGTCTGAGGCCAACAGCTAGAACCTAAAACCACGTTATGTGCTAGATGGAGAGAGAAGTTACCCAGCCCTAGGAAGCAGGCTCTTGGTTCATCTGAGTTCCAAGGCAGGGAGAAGAAAAAGAAGGCGGCTCTGGTCACACCCTCTGGCTTGAAAGTGAACACCTCCTCAGACCCCAGGCAGGACAAGGAGGTGACCAGAATTGGCAAGAAGCCCAAAAAACACTATAAGGAGGAAAAGACCCAGGAGGCTGTAGCCTTCTCAGCCAGGGATTCTTGGTTCTGTGAATCTGGGGATGCTCTGTACATTACGTTGTGGATGTGTGTGTGTGTGTGTGTGTGTGTGTGTGTGTGTGTGTGTGTGTGTGTGCTTTAACATAAGACCCTTATTATACTCCATACACAAAAATCGATTCAAAATTGATTAAAGACTTAAATGTAAGATCTGAAATTATGAAACACACACATACAAAAGAAAACATAGGGGAAAAGCTTCATGACATTGATCTTGGCAATGATTTCTTATTATAACAAAGGAAACAATCAACAGAGTGTAAAGGCAAACTATAGAATGGGAGAAAATATTTGCAAGTCATATTTGAAAAAGGATTAGTCTCTAAAATACATAAGGAACTCCAAAAGTTCAATAATAACAACAATAAAAACCCTAATAACCTGATTTTAAAATGTGGTAAGAACTTGAATAAACATTACTCCAAAGAAGACACACAAATGGCTATAAGAAAAACTGCTCAATGTCATAGATCATCAGAAAACTATAAATCAAAATCACAGTGAAATATCAACCCATATCTGTCAAAATGGCTATTATCAAAACAACCAACCAAACAAACAAAAAACAGACAAGTATTGGAGAGGATATGGAGAAATTGGAACACTTACATACCGTTGGTAGGAATGCAGATATAGAACAGCTACTATGGAAAATAGGATGGACATTCCTGGAAAAAGACTGGAAAGAGGAGTACCAAATGATTCAGCAATCCCACTTCTGGGTACTCACAATAATTGAAATCAAGAAGATTGAAGAGAGAGCAGCACTCCCATGTTCATTACAGTACCATTGGCAATAACCAAGATGTAGAAACAATCTAACGCCCATCAACGGATGAATGGTTTAAAAAAATATGCTAGACAATAAAAATGGAATACTGTTCAGCCTTAAAAAAAAAAAAAAGAAATTCTGCAACATATGACAACACGAATGAACCTTCAGGATGTTATGCTAAGTGAAATAAACCAGTCACAGAAAGACAAACACTACATGCTTCCACTTATGTGAGGTATTGAAAACAGTCAAATGCAAGAATCAAAAAGTGGTATGGTGGTTGCCAGAGACTAGACAGAGAAAAAATGGGGAGGTACTAATCAATTGGCATAAAGCTTCAGTTAAATAAGATGAATAAGCTCTAGAGATCTGTTGTACAACATTGTACTTATAGCGAATAGAGTATACTTACACACTTAAAATTTGGTAAGAGGATAAATCTCAGGTTAAGTGTTCATATTACAATAAAATAAAATAATTTTAGAAAAAAGCTATGAGGGGGACACAGTGTGTCCATTCAGGCTACCCAAAAGCATATCTACCACTTGAAGCAACATCATTTCTAAAAAAATTTTCTGTCTGAATGTATGATACCTCTTGGTAGTCACATGAAAAAAAAGTAGTGGTCAAAATCCTAACTGTAAACTGAGGTCTACTCAATCTTTATTTGACTTGAGCCCCATATGAATAAACTAACATACAGCCAATCACTGGAATGAATAATATATCCCATAAGCATCAGCTATCCTGTTCTCTGTAATTTAAATACATTTGTAAACTATAGTTATTAAAAACTATCACCTAAAATGCTGGAAGGAAGGAAGGAAGGGAGGGAGGAAGTTACGAAGGAAGAGAATTAGGAAAGAAAAGAAAGAAAGGAAGAAGAAAGGCCTTCAGATTAAAAAAAAGGAGGGGGGAGTTCAAAGCTAACCCAAAAGGGTAAATGCAGATGACCCACAGGGGACAGGCCAACAACAAGAATGAATGAAATGGCAAGTGATCATGGGAACCCAGATTCAATACGCTCCACTGAGCACGAAGCCACTACTCAGCAACAGCTGTTTCCAAAATTCCAGATCTCCTGGAATTTCAGAAGAAACCTGAAATTTGGATGTTTCCATGATATCTCTCAATGTTTTAATGTTGGCAGCCGGTTTCAATGCATTAGAAGCACCGAAGAGGCAAAACATTATGTCTTTTAGCTCGATTTGAGTGTAAGACTGAAACTTTGTGACCTCCTATAAGTACTGGAAAGTCACAAAAACAGAAGTTTGATGTAAACAGATTTACATTTTTATAAAGTTTCCTCTAGACTCGAAGTGGAAAATAGTCCAGAGAAGAACCAGAATGAAGCAGAAATTGCAGGCTTGTTCTTCACGGTTGAGAGAGACCATGTGGTTCTCAGTGAACAGAACAGCAGTGAGGATGGAGGAGAGAGAGACTGTGGAGGGAGAATCCATGGGACTTGGTGACCATTAGCTGTGAGGTCAAGGCAAAGAAACAAGTATGAAGTGTCTCCCAGGTTTCCCATGTGGGTAACTCAGTAGATGGTATATTAATCAGCACAACCAATACATAAGCATTAACCAGTATAATGAAGGCAGGAAGAGAAACAGATTTGGAGGAAAGACAATGTTTAATGAGTTGGAACACTGTATTTGAATATCTGTAAAACTGAAACCTGTGCAATAGATAGCTGGAAAAAACAGTAGAGTGCGCAACGTGAAGGTCTGGGCTACAGGCATGATTTTGAAGTCATCAATGTATAGGCGTTAATGGAAGCATACATAAAATTAAGCAGAGAGAACACTGAGATGACAAGTTAAACCAACAGTGACCTGTAAACACAAAAATTAAGAGGAAGACAGGAAAAGAAAATCCACTGAAGGGGACAGATAAAAGAGCCCGGAAGAAACCAAGCAAGTATGGTATCAAGGAAACCAGTTTCAAGGAGACAGGAAGTCAATCAAATGCTACACAGGAGGAAGACAAGCATGATAAAACGGGAAAGGGACCTCCAAAACAGGGGTGACTCTGGCAAAAAAGTTTTAGAGGTAGGATATCTATCATAGATGGAAGCAATATAATTTAAAAAGTAACAAATCCAAACTTTTTCTTACACATATATTTTTTTAAATGCAATATCTCCCTTTCTCTACTGGAAAATGTGTACAGTATAGAGACAAGATAAGGCCACCTTCCCCGAAAGCTGGTTATTTCTTCATTTTCTTTAAACCCATCCTGACATCTAGCACATGAGTGATTGATTGTGGCCACCACCGCCACCCCATTCTCTTTAGACAAAACTCTACTGGATAACATTTTAGCCCCTGTGGTGAAAATAGAATAATTCAGGTAGGGGCCCTTAGGAAGGAAGACATTTGTTAAACTGACAGGTTACCTGAACAGAACACCCACTACTTGAACCAGCAGCATTTCTAAGAAAATTGTTCATCTGAATATATAATAACCCTTGGAAGTCACATGAGGAAAAAAAAAAGTAGTGGTCAGAACTTCTACTGCAAACAGAGGTCTACTCCATCTTTATTTGACTTGAGCCCCATATGAATACACTCAAAAATAGCCAATTGGGGTGAACATATCCCACAAGCTTTATTTATTCTTTTCTGTCTAGCTTAAATATATTTGTACATTATGGTCATTTTGCTCCCCTACTCACAGCATATTTTAGAATGTTTTTCTAAAAGAGCATTTTACAGAAGTATTGCATTCATTGGTGGTGGTTGGTGGGGAAGGTTATTTCATGTGTGCTTGGATTCTGCAGGTAAGTCAAGAGGTCAAAGTTATCCACTTTCAAGCAAAATAAACCACCTTAAGCAATCTTATAGAATAAAATATCAGCATCATAAACATTTTATAAATCATCCAATAATAGCACTTCCAAATTATAAGACTCTCTGAAAATAACTTCACCTCATCCTCCTACAGATGAGGAAAATGCAAATTATGGTCTAAGAAAATAGAAAGAGCAGTTCTTTGGTCAGTATAAATCCAGTTGCGCTGTTGACAAAGACCTGCTTTGGCTAAACTCAAGTGTACTCTGAATGCTTGGACAGAAAGCATTTATATGGAGTACAGAATCCAGTGCAAGGACATACCAGGTAACCTCAAACCTTCTGAATCATAATGGAAATTACTTAAGGATGACCTACTACCTTATTTCATGGTCTTTAATATAAACAATGACTGAAAACGATGCTATGATTTCTTGGTTTAAGAGCCAAAAATTTTAGAAGAGGATAATTAAGTATCTTTCATCTTTTTGCACATATAAAACTGGCTCTAGTTTATGTGAGGCTCTACATTAGAAATAAACTTTAACCTGTTTACATATTCATCTACGTCTATTATCCAGAGCTAGAAAATACAATTCTGGCAAATTATGTGGAGTCAATAATTAAATGGGGCTAGCACACTAGGTAAACACATGTGACTTGTGGGTTTACAACTGAGAAAAGTCTCATGCCAGGGAAATTGTTTCTCTTGGGGACTTTGGCCTAATTTAGATTATGTTTTACTCTGGAATTAAATAAATGTTATTTTAAAATCAACCTAATTTGTGTTTGAAAAAGATAATAGAGGGGCGCCAGGGTGGCTCAGTCAGTTAAGTGGCTGACTTTAGCTCAGGTCATGATCTCACGGTTTGTGAGTTCGAGCCCCACGTCGGGCTCTGTGCTGACAGCTCAGAGCCTGGAACCTGCTTCGAGTCTGTGTCTCCCTCTCTCTCTGACCCTCCCCCACTTGCACTCTGTCTCTCTCTCTCTCTCAAAAATAAACATTAAATTTTTAAAAAAAGATAATAGCTAATATATTTTTTTGAGCTTACTATGCATTACTAACCATTATTCCACTGTGTGTTTATGTGTGAATTCACTCTTCACAGCAATCTCAAGGTAGACACTATTATTTCTATTTTACAAATATAAAAACTAAGGCAGAGAAATTAAATAAGTAAATCATTCAGGTTTAAACAATTAATAAGTGTCAGAAAGAACTTAAAACCAGGCAAAGCTTTTAAAGTAAAGTAAACCATTTTCTATAATCAATCCAATCACATTTACTCAAATATTTCCTTTCTTTTACTACCTCCCTTCCTCCACTGCTGAAGAAAGAATAGCAAACATGTTTTTTTTTTTAATTTTAATTTTTTAAAGCCACATGTTTTAAACATTCGTCCAGTTGGCAGCTATATTGGTTGGAAATAAAACAAGAATAAAAATGGGGCACCTGCATGGCTCAGTTGGTTAAACATCTGACTTCGGCTCAGGTCATGATCTCATGGTCTATGGGTTTGAGCCCCACATCAGGCTCTGTGCTGTCAGCTTAGAGACTGGAACCTGCTTCAGATTCTGTGTTTCCCTCTCCCTCTGCTCCTCCCCTACTCATGCTCTGTCTCTGTCTCTCAAAAATAAAATAAAGGTTTAAAAAAGTTAAAAAAAAAAAAAGCAAGTATAAATCACCATTAAGAACAACTTATAAGTGGTCATGACCACATGTAAATGCTCTGCCCAAACATTCAGAATAACTTAGGTTCTTAGCTGAAACAGTTTTGTTAGCACAGCCAGGATCACATTGACCAAAAAACTGTACTATCCTTTTTATTGGCACACAACTTGCATTATCATGACCACTGAAATGACTTAAAATTGGTAGCTAAGTGAAATGAACTTAATACTGAATTTGTTTAATAGAGCAGTAACGTTGCTTTAATGATCTTCATACACAAACATTTCAGTGATTATGGCTGAAAGTGACCAAGTCAGGCTCTCAAGGGATTTGCTGAATCTCAGTTCTTCCTGCTACTCAGCCTACAAGTTCTTTCAAGGTCAAGAGTAATGGTCACGCTGACAATGTAGTGGGCACTCCTTTGACTTCATTTTACTCAACTTCTCAACAGTATTCAATTTGGTTGAAATGTCCTCTTTCTTTAAATAGTCTTTTCTGTAGAAATGATCTGGCTTTATTTCTACCTCACAAGCTGAGCTTTTTTTTTTTTTTCCTAATTCAATTCAAATCATTCTCTTTTTGAGCTAAATGCTATAATTCCTGTGAGCTTGGTCAAGAACCCTCTTATATCATTCTCCTCTCTCTTAAGTGTTCTCATCTATTTCTAAAGCTTTAAATACTATCTATATGCTGGTGTCAAAATAGATCTAACTCAGTTTCTCCTCTGAACTCAAACTTGATATTTCTAAGTGGCTATTTAATTTCCCCACTGAGATGTCTCATAGGTATCTCTAATTTAAAACATCTAAGACAGAATTATTGACTCTATAACCATTCTCCCAATAAACAAAGAAACAAGATATGACATCCTACGCTAGTCTTCTCCAACTCAGTAGATAGTGTCATACATGTAAAGACCTAGTTTGGGGTGCCTGGGTGGCTCAGTTAGTTAAGCATCTGACTTTGGCTCAGGTCATGATGTCTTAGTCTGTGAGTTTGAGCCCTGCATCAGGCTCTGTGCTGACAGCTCAGAACCTGGAGACTGCTTCTGATTTTGTGTCTCCCTCTCTCTGACTCTCCCCGACTCATGCACGCTCTCTCTCTCTCAAAAATAAACATTAAAAAACATTTTTTTAAAAGACTTAGTTATTCAGGGGCACCTGGGTAGCACAGTTAAGCCTCCAGCTCTTGGTTTTGGCTTGGGTCATGATCTCACGATTCATGAGTTTGAGCCTCACATCAGGCTCTGTGCTGATAGAGCCAAGCCTGCTTGGGATTCTCTTTCTCCCTCCCTCTCTCTCTCTCTGCCCCTCCCCTGCTCTCTCTCTCTCTCTCAAAATAAATAAATAAAATTTTTTAAAAAATGAAACAAAACAATGACCTAGCTATTCAAGCTAGAAACTTGGGAATTTATCCTTGATTCTTTCTTGAAAAATATTCATAGATTAAACAAATTAAGGAATCTCTCTCTAAAAGAGACAGAGAAAGCAAGTGAAGGAAAGTATTACCAGTTGTTGAATTTAAGTAGAGGAACATAGGTGACTTTGTACTCTTCTTTCAACTTTTCTATATAATTGAAAAATTTCAAAATATAAAGTTGAGGAGACATTTTTTTTTTTAAGTTACAAAGAAAAAAGACCTTGGTAAATTATTCCCTTCAGTGAAATAGACCACTGGCAGGTGGCCCACTATTGGGCTAATGTTCTTAAAGCAAAAGCACTACGGCCAAACACTCTGGCCTCTTCACTGCATCTAGAAAGATCAGCTTGTGAATTTCATATATCTTTTTTTTTTTTTAATGTTTTATTTATTTCTAGGAGAGAGAGAGAGCGAGAGAGACAGCATGAGCAGGGGGAGGGTCAGAGAGAGAGGGAGTCACAGACTCTGAAACAGGCTCCAGGCTCTGAGCTGGCAGTCAGCACAGAGCCTGACGCGGGGCTCGAACCTACGAACTGCGAGATCATGACCCAAGCGAAAGTCGGACGCTTAACCGACTAAGCCACCCAGGCGCCCCAGTGAATTTCATATATCTTAAGAAATTATGGAGACCTTAAGAGCAACTGACTCAGTATTAGGAAAAACTGAACAACAACAACAACGACAAAAACCCAAAAAGCAAACAGGAAAAATCTCTGATACTTAGCTTCCCAAGCCTATTTTTAAATTTTATTTTAGCCTAGCAATATTAATCTGGAAAAGAATATAGAAAATGGTCACAAGTTTAAATTTTTAAAAAGCCAGTGAAGGGCAATTTAGCACTTTAACAGTTCTCAACTCCTATAAGACCAGTACTACAATGATGCCAAAGCCAGATAAAGATATGACAAAACTGTAGGCCAATATCCCTCATAAACATAGATATAAAAATCCTTCATACAGAATGTATAAGCCAAAGCTGGCAATACATTAAAAAGATAATACAATTTGACAAAGTGGAATTTACTACAAGAATAGAAGACTGGTTTAACATCTAAAAATCAATTAAGGTAATACATCATATTAATACAATAAAGGACAAAACCCATATGATCACCTCAGTAAACATAGAAACAGCATGTGACAAAATCCAACACTTATTTATAATAGAGCCTGAAAACAAACAAAGAAAAAAAGGGAAATTCCTCTACCTGATAAAGGACATTTATAAAAGAGTAGCAGCTAATATCAATCTAATGATGAAAATCTTAATGCCTTTCCCTCTAAAAATGGAACAAGGCAAGGAAATCCATTCTCACTACTTCTATTCAACACTGTACTGGAGTTTTTAGCCAGTGCAAAAAGGTAAATTAATTAATCAATTATAGGAACACATAGGAAAGAAGTAAAACTGTCTTTATTCACACATGGCATTATCTTTAATGCAGAAAACCTATAAGAATCTACAAAGAAAACTACTTTAATTATTAAGTGAGTTCAGCAAGGTTGCAGGATACAAGATCAATATACAAAAATCAATTGTATTTCTAGATACTAACAATGAACAAACTAAAAACAATATTAAGAAAAAAATTGTTTTTTCATTCAAGACAGCATCAAAAAGAATACAATTTTTAGTGGGGCGCCTGGGTGGCTCAGTCGGTTAAGCGTCTGACTTCAGCTCAGGTCATGATCTCACAGTCCATGGGTTCGAGCCCGGTGTTGGGCTCTGTGCTGACA
The DNA here is from genome assembly GCF_008692635.1 of Crocuta crocuta. NCBI lineage: Eukaryota > Metazoa > Chordata > Mammalia > Carnivora > Hyaenidae > Crocuta > Crocuta crocuta. The sequence goes on from NW_027532585.1 coordinate 8,809,726, forward strand.
GCTCAGAGCCTGGAGCCTGCTTCAGATTCTGTGTCTCCCTCTCTCTCTGCCCCTTCCCCACTTGCTCTTTGTCTCCGTCTCTCAAAATAAAATGGACATAAAAATTTTTTTTTTAAATTGAAAAAGAATAAAATTTTTAGAAATAGTTTCACAAAGTAAGTATAAGACCTGTATACTGAAAACTGTTAAAACATTGCTGAGAGATTAAAGAATATACAAATAAAGGATTAGAAGACTCAATATTGTTTAGATAGCAACTTCCCCCCTATTGATCTACATTGATTCCATTCAATGAATCCCTATCAAGATCTCAGCAGACTTTTTCATAGAAATTCACAAATTGATTCTTGAAGTTATATAGACATGTCAAGAATCTAGAATTTTTTAGAAGAAGAGCAAAGTTGGAAAATTTACATGTGACTTCAAAACTTATTATGAAACTACAGTAATCAAAACACTGTGGTACTGGCATTAAGGACAGATACATAGATCAATGAAACAGAACTGAGACTCCAAATACATACTATCACATAATGGTCATCTGATTTTCTACAAAAGTGCTGAGGGAACTCAATGAGGGAAAGGTAAGTCTTTTCAACAATGATATTAGAACAACTGGATATACTTATAAACAGAAATTAACAGAAATACTTTATCTCTTACATACCAAAAAACAATACTCAAAAATAATCACAAACCTAAATATAAAAGGTAAAATTATAATACTTCTAGAAGAAAATCTTTGTATCCTTGGGGGAGGCAAAGATTTGTGAGATATAATACCAAAAGCACAATCCATTAAAAAATTAATAAGTAGAACTTTATCAGAATTTAAAACTTTTGCACTTCAAAACACACCATTAAGAAAATGAAAAGGAGGGGTGCGTGGGTGGCTCAGTCAGTTAAGTATCTGACTCTTGATTTCAGGTCAGGTCTTGATCTCATGGTTCGCGGGACTAAACCCCACGTCTCTGTTAGCACAGAGCCTGCTTGAGATTCTCTCCCTCCCTCTCTCTGCCCCTGCCCTCTCTCAAAATAAATAAATAAACTTCAAAAAAAAAAAAAAATGAAAAGGCAAGCCACATACTGGGAGAAAATATTTGCAAACCATACATCTGATAAAGAGCTTGCATTCAGAATATACAAAAATCTCAATCATAAGACAAACAACCTAATAAAAAATGAGCAAAAGATTTGAAAATATATTTCACTAAAGATATATAAATGTCTCCTAAGCACACAAAGAAATGCTTCAGATCATTAGTTATTAGGGAAATGCAAATTAAAATACAATGAGATGTCTTTACATATCCCCCTAGATGGTTTTCATCAAAAATGCCAAGTGCTAACCATCACATGAAGAAATTGAAACCTTCATACATTGCTGGTGGGGCTATTCAATGGGTACAGTGTCTTCAGAAACAGCATGGCAGTTTCCTAAAAAGTATATATTCACCTTATGACCCAGAAATTCTACTTCTAAGTAATTTCCCAAGAAAAGTGAAAATTTGTGTCCATACAGATTTGCATATGGACTTTCACAACAGCATAGTCATAACAGAAAAAATGTGCAACCAAGTCAAATGTCCATTCACTGGTAAATGGACAAATAAAATGTTACATGTCCATACGCTAGACTATTACTCAGTTATAAAACAAAACTATTGATAGTACTAGAATATAGATGAACCTCAAAAATGATATGGTAAAAAACGGCTCTATAGAAAGAAAGCAGATCCGTGGTTACACGGGATTGGGAGCTGGGGGCTTGACTACAATGGCGATGAGGGGACCTCTGGGAAGTGTCATAAAACTGGACCGTGGGAATGGCTGCACAAGTGTATAAACACCCTAAAAAGCAGTGAATTGTATACTTACAATGAAAAATTGTATAATATGTAAATTATACCTCAATAAATCTGTTTTTAGAAAAGAAGCTGGAGGGACACATGGGTGGCTTGGGTGGTTAAGTGTCCGACTCTTGATTTCAGCTCAGGTCTCGATCTCACGGTCCTGAATTTAAGCCCTATGTGGGGCTCCAATTTAAAAAAAAAAAAAAAAAAAAAAAAAACAGCTGGACTGAAAGAATATAAACTCTTATCTAAGGGAGAAATCTAAAATTGCATCAAAAAAGTGGTACTGATTAACTAGAAACTGCCTACTGCATAGAATTTCTGAGATGGTAAAAGGCTCCAAAAATGTCAGTCTCCTCCTACACCTTATATGATTTTTGTTGTTATTGTTCTGAAAACACTTCAGTGTCCACACTCTGTTATGTATCACATCCTTCTTTTTAACAGAAGAAATAAAATCTATCAGTCTCTTAGTTTATTATATATTGAGTGCTAACGTTTTGGGTCTGATTTCAAGATCTTATATATTACTTTTTACCATAAGGGGGCGGGGAAGAGAAGGAAAGGCTGAGATACATAAGCTTTCTTGATGGTGGAGAGCCTATGGATTAAGACACAGCTGCATCATAATGCAGACAGAACATTATGTCTAGGGCAATAGTTCTTAATCTTGACTGAACACTGGAATCACTTGGGAAGCTTTAAAATCCCTGTGCCCTGGCTGTACCCAAACCTTGGGGATCCAGGTACCATTTTTTCTAAAGTTCCCCAGGTGTGTGCAGCCAGAGTTGAGAACCACTGGTCTAGGGGCAGAGGTGGCGGCTTTATATTCCTGAGCAAGAGCTCAATGTTCATGTTCTGGGAATGTCGTCTGAAATAGATGCACTGTAGCATCTAGAGCTGTCATCTAATATGGCAGCCACCAGACACATGTGACTCCTGAGCACTTGAGATACGCCTAGTCAGAACTGAAATACGCGGTCTATATAAAATACGCATTGGATTTTGAAGACTTAGTAAGAAAAAAGAATGTAAAAAAAATCTCCTTAATAATTTTTAAAATGTATTACATATTGAAATAATGTTTTCAAAATATTAGGTTAAATAAAATATATTGCTAAAATTAATTTCACCTCTTTTTTTCTTTTTTATGCAATAATTAGGAAACCTGAAGTTACATGTGTGGCTGCAATAACATTTCTGTGGGACAGTGCTGATAATCATTCTTTAAAAAGAATCATAAAATCTCAGAAAATGACCTTTTGAAGTCGCCTAATTCAGTTCCTTCCCTTTACAGCTAAGGAAACTGAGACCCAGAGAGAGTGACTGGCCCTACAACACAGAGCTAGAAAGTAACACAGCAGAGATCAGTCAGGTCCCCCGGCTCCTGCTGTCTATGGCTATTTCCATCACACTTCCTCAAGGACTGTTAAAACAAAAATGCTCTATCATCTCCTCCCAAAATAGAATGTTTAATTTAATCAATTGGTGCTGAAATATGTACTTTTTATAGAGCGCCTTTTCCCCCTCTAGGATGTTCTATGTGAGTCTCATGCCTACAACTTCTCCTGACTTTGGTGCCATACATCCAATGTACTACTCTTGGTGTCATAAAATAAACCAAGAAAAATAGAAAAAGATCAAATCTCACATTCTGCTTTATACTAGGAAAGGTTACATGGCAAAGGGCACTAGCAGAAATACCACAAAAATAAACTTAAGGGAAAGAAATTGGTAGGGGAGGGCAGGCAGGGGGGTTGAAACACAATGAAAATAATACTTTGTGTTCCTATTTTAAGTGCCTTTCTCAATGCTATATGCATAGCAGCTAGAGGCAAGCTGGAAAGCCGCCAGGTCCTGGCTGCCAGCAAAAATTTTGTCACCTCCTTTGAACATCTGAAGTATGTTTACCCAATAGATTTCATTAAATTACACTTCCATTAGGAAGCATACAATGTTGATACTCATCTCAAAGATCAAAGGGATCGCTAAGAGGCATGTCATCCTGCTCCCCAGCTGATTGCTATTTCTGGGCCAATCAAGGAAAGGAGCCAGAACAATACTTAGTTAAAAAAAAAATTGTAGCATCTCCCCAAGGACTATAGACTAAGAATCTGCAGCCCCATTATCAAAATGAGCATATCATTAATGACAATACTCATACAGTGAGTTATTTTAATACAACTCCTCCACAACAAACAAGCTGGATTTGGGTCATTAGCTGAATTTGTAAAGCACTGTTTCTGAGGGCTGGAAAACTCTTCAGTAAAAATATAAAGTTTAGAAAATGGAGAAAGTCCCACTTACAAGTGCAGGTGACAGATCCAGTTTTTATTAATTTCATTATAATTCTAAATAAACCAATAGGCGAGCCAGACTGGAGAAGGTTAATTTAATTACTGACAGGTTGTAAGATTTTTCTCATCTCACTAATTTTTTTTGATGGGTGATTTCAAGAAACACCATTATGTGCATTTTTTTTTGAAGATAAAACCATTCCATCCCGAAATCCAATGACTTATGATGAAAACACTTAACTTCTATTAGCAAGGGACACTAATTTTGAAGAATATGAGATTTGGCCATTGAAAATTAGAAATAAAAACAAGTCATTTCAACTGGGACTAGAAATACTTAACGTAGGCTTAATGGAAAGAATTAAATATATATGTGTATATATACACATACAAACACATATGGTAGTGGAAAACAGCTACAAATCTCACACCCTTTATTTGATGTTAGATATTTCTAGGTAGTTCAGTAATAGCAGTGGAAACTCTTCTCTAGTAATTTTATTGTGACAAATCTAGTAATTTGTCCAAAATGAGATGGAAGGCAAGGTTCAGGCAAGTGTTCTTTCTACCTCTTCCTACAAGCTCTGGTGGTAAAGGTAAATCACCCATCTATAGCCACAACCCAGATTTTAGCTGTTCTCTTTCAATGTGTACTCAACCTCTTAGTTGCCAGTATTTGACACATCATATGAACTCTAATTATCTATCTTTTGCAATTAATCATCTGACAATTACACTTCCTGTACTTATAAGCATCCAGCTGGGAACCGAGTTTTATTCTGAGAGGGGGAAAAAAAAAAAAGAGGATTCAGGTTTCTAACAAATTACTTCTAATTAACCAGAACCTTTTTTAGTCATTGCAATGTAAAGATGCCTACAGCTAGTCAAAGAATTTATTGTTTGCATTCTTAATGATGCTTTAAATTTTCATTTAAATTCCCCCAAAAGGCAATTCTGGAAATGCACTGCACTAACATTAGTTAAGCAAACATTCTGTTTGGCAGTACACAAAGAAGGGAGGAAAAGAAAGAAAGAATTTCTAAGGAAAAGGAACTTGCAGCATGACCGGAAAGGGCACCCAACAAAATTAAATAAAGCAGAGATTCAAGGTGTATATCTTCAAAGTGGAAGATACAAACTATTCTCCAGTAAGTCCGGAAATTGGCAGAACCGACTCATACAAATTTTAGAGCCGGAAGGGCCTCGAGGAATCATCTACTCCAGTGGCTCTCAAAGTGTGGGCCCAGACGCCAGCTTCAGCAAGCACCTGGAACATTTTTGGAAATTCAAATCCCCAGATCCTTGGGGGGCCCCACCTAGGCCTTCTGAATCAGAAACACTAGGGTGGGCACAGCAATCAGCCATCCAGGTGATTCTCATCTGCTGGTCTAGTTCAGAAATTACTGGAAGTCTAACCACTTCACTGTACAAGTGAAGAAACAGAGCTAGAGATTAGAGGCGAAAGTTTATACACAAGAATAAAATTAAAGAATGATCTTGAGGAACTTACTAGCATCTTTCTTTTATTAAAAAAAAAAATCTTGGGTGGCTCAGTCAGTTAAGTGTTTGATTTGGGCTCAGGTCATGATTTCACAGTCCTTGGGTTCGAGCCCCATGAGAGGCTCTGTGCTGACAGCTCAGAGCCTGGAGCTTGCTTCGAATTCTGTGTCTCCCTCTCTCCCTCTGTCCCTCCCCTGCTTCTGTGCATTCTCTCTCTCTCTCTTTCTCTCTCTCTCAAAAATAAACATTAAAAAAATCTTTGTTAGTATCTAAAATATAATGCTGTGGCCTAGCACATAACTTCTAGGACTACTTATCCTCGGGAGCCTCAGCAGTCCTTTCCTTTCAGAGTATACTTAGCTCTTGAGCTGCGGGGACCTAAAATACACAGACATCCCTAGAGTATTGGTTACCATGTTCCCTGCAGCATAAAATCCCACAAATATTAAACCAATAAGAAATGAAGACCAGAGGAAGCCAGGATCTTATAGGACTTAAAAAAACAAAAATATAAAAACAGAGAGCTGTATGAATAGCATTTGGAAGACAGTGGTATGTTGGAAAGAATAACAGATACAGAATCAAAGAATCTTGGTTTCTCCGTCTTGCTTGGCCAATCACCTTGGGCAGGCCACATTACATCTCCGGCTGAGGATGTGACTCATCTTAACACCTACTTCTGCAGGGATTCCATAAAGATAAAATGCAAACTGTCTTTAACATAGCATTTGGTACATAAGGAGCACCCAATAAATATTAGCCCCTTCTTCTTCCTCTTTTTTTAATTTATAGAGGATGCAGATAGAAAGTCATACTCCCAGCTTTCTTTATTTGTGTTCTGAGAGGCTATCTAACTCCATTCTTGAAATGTGTGGTTCTGTCTAGACATCAACACATTCTGTTAACCCTCAGCCCTCTCTCTCTCTATTCTTTCCACCAGATATCCAGAAAAGCATTGAAGGGCTCATGGGTTGTTTTTTAATATTTCAGAAAGATTAATAATGATCATATAGTTAACCAGTACAAGACTACACAGCTTAATTAAAACATCAAGTTTGGTTGTTGTCATTGTTGTTGTTGTTTTTGCTTTAGGCTGGAATATATGAACTTAGTTCTCCCATACTGATTTAACAAACCTGGACTTCTCTCATATATTTAAATTTTTATATCCTTAACTTTTGTTAATTAAAAAAAAATAAGGAAATCAACACTTCCTCAATATATGTTTTTGATCAGTTTTCCCTGGTGATAAAAAGACTGGGAAACATTAACCTAATGGCTTTATTTTAAAATTTACATGGCAAGCACTTGAGACCAACTCAGGTCTGCAGAACCACAATCTCCCACAAGAGTCCTTGACTTGTGGTTGGTTTTGTTTTGTTTTGTTTTGTTTGTTTTGTTTTGTTTTGTTTTGTTTCAAAGGCCACAAAGACTTTGACCAAGCCCTCCTGGTCCCTAACTACTGCTGATCTGTTCCATCTTCAATACTGGAAAAGGAGGAGCCATAATTCCAATTTCCTACTGTGACCATCAACTGCCCAAATGGACAAGATGAAATCAAAGACAGCTGGGATTGGACAGTGCACCCTGTGGATTTAAAATTATGGATGCCAATTTGTGAACAGAAAGGTCCCAGGGGTGCCTAGGTGGCTCAGTCAGTTAAACGTCCGACTTTGGCTCAGATCATGATCTCACGGTTCTTGGGTTCGAGCCCCGCACTGGGTTCTGTGCTGATAGCTAGCTCAGAGACTGGAGCCTGTTTCAGATTCTGCATCTCCCTCTCTCTCTGACCCTTCCCTGTTCATGCTCTCTCTCTCTCGCTCTCAGAAATAAATAAAACATTTAAAAAAAAATTCAGAAAGGTCCTTTTACATTCACCAGTGAGAAAGTGATATATTTTCAGAAAAAAGGAAGAACTCAGAAGATTTCTAATAACTTAAGAAAGATGGGAAAAATAAACCCCACAGGGTATTTCAAAACAGATACTCTTCTTTAGGTTACAAGGCTAAAGTTTGTGTTGTGACTATTTTTTTTTTTTTTACTTTAAACGTAGTTATGAGTATAAAAATGTACTATTCTAAAGAAAAAAACTTAATCTTTCCTAGAAACCAACGGGCATGATTACACTACTCACTAATGCCTTTCGTTCTGGTTCTGAGTTGATACAGGATAGCAAAGTCCTATGTTTTAACCAAGCAGAATACAAGCATTTTACCCAAAGTTAACGAAACTCCACACTGTAATGTATGTTTCATGATATCACAGTCCAACTTGATTTCCTCACCACAGAGATTAGCTCATTGGACAACTATTTCACCTTTTTCTAGAGTATCAGATTTGATATCCCTACTCATCTATCCATTCACAAATATTTATTTAGAGTTGATACGCTTTCACACAGCACGATAGGTCACAGTTCTTATTCTAAAATAGCATATAATGTGGCTGGAGCAACAATCTAATTGCATGTGGGAAAAAAGCGAACTCTAAGGCAGCATGGCTTAGGACCTATGAGTACAGATACTGGCAGAATGGAGGACAAAGCAATCAGAAACATGTCAGAACCCCATTGGAAATAAGTGCTCTGACAATATCACAGTATTCCTTCAGTTTATTTATAATAACATCTTGAAATGTGACCCAATTAACCAAATCACCACCCAAATAGTTCTTTGAACATTTCTTTGGATAATCACCACCACTTATTCCTAAGCAATCTACACCAGTAGAAAATATAAGGATCGTATCTATTCATCACTCCCAGAATACTTCTACAGACCAGGTAAATTTTGAGATGAAGACCAGTTTTGAAATTAAAGTATGTGGAAAAAGCATTTTCTTCCTTTTAGGAAAATTCATTACAGAAGGAATGTGGGGCAGAAGAGACTGCGTCAGGTCAGAAAGTCTAGTTGGAGGGATGATTCTTGAATCACATACTAAAGGTCGCAGGGTGGGAAGCAGGAGAGAATTCCAGACAAAATGGTACCTATAAAGGCAGTGAGGTGAGAATAAGTGAAGGAGCTGCACAGAGCAAAAACTCCTACATGAATTTGATTATGGGAGGCAAGTAAAGGCAATTTGTAAAATGATGAAGCTTAGAAATTAGGGAGAATGAGGAGTAAAATGAATGCTAGAATGTGAAATCTGGATTTGCTCCAATTGGCACTGATAAGCCCATTATGCTCTGCAAGGAAGCAACATGGGAGAGACCCCACACCTCTTTTTACAAGTTCAACTCTGTCACAGTGTTTCTCAACCCAGATGCACAGCATTTATAAAATATACATGCTTAATACTATCCCCCTACTCTGAGGTCACTTTGCTCTTTAAAAAGGTGATATTATCTCCAACTGATATCTTACCTGTTTTAATAGACCCTCACATAAGGGGCTGGAACAAGAATAGATTTAATGTACTAAAATCAAGGATATGCTGTAAACAGAAGAATATGCATATGGAAATTCAGAAATGATGTGGCCTAGGGATTGGCCATGGAATAAAGAAAAAAGATGTATGTATAGGTTTGGAAACTATGGTATCTGAGTCTTCAGTCTGAGTGTTTTTTATAGGAAATATAATGGGTTATTTTTTATTACCCATTAAAATATTACCTGTACCTTCTTTGGACCTGTGATATTACTGCATGCAATGACTACAAAATCTCACAATCTTGGATTTAAAAGGTGTCTCAGACTCAGATTTCCAAAAGGAGTCTTGGATAGCCTTTAACCATCGGACTACTCTTTCAAAGACAGAGAGTAAACAAGAAAGAGTAGCCCACAAAAGGACACACTAAAATAAGGATCTTCTGACATGTCTTTTCCATGTATTTTCTAAAAATGCATTTTCCAAAACATTTTTATGATGCATTATTTCATGCTTAACTAGGTAGAACACATATCACTAGTTTCATTTTTCAAATGAGGAAGGGATGACCCTAAAAGGGAAGAGACCTGCAAAAATTCTCCAAGGTTGGTGGTGGCCAAGGCAGGATTTAAATCCAGACCTCCTAACCAGAATACCCAGTGCTCTTCCCGGTCCACTCCCCTGCTTTCCCAATTGAGCCTCTATAAGCCAAAGCTTTTTCAAGTGCTACATGACACTTTAAACTTAGGTCTTAGCACAGACATATAGTGGCAGAGTGTTATCGGAAATGCTTTAATATAAAGTATGCATGGAGCAGGGAGGGGATTCATAATGCTTTCCTCAGGTTCTCTTATTAACCCAAAGTACTTGTACAGGTGAACAGAAGGTTGCTACGAAAAGATACAAGAGGTAGGGAATGAACATGGGCAGGAACATAATGAATTAGAAAAATAAATACATCTTGCAGTTGGGACTGTTTAAGGAGGGGCACTATGGAAGAAAGCTTTCAAGAGTAAATCTTACGGCAGCAGCTGCTTTTGACGGCCCATGAAACAGTAGAGGTAGCAGGCTAAAAAATAACAAAAACTTTGAAATAAGTTAAAAGATGCATGTAACTTTAAACTAACATCTCTTTCTACACAGAAAGGTTAAATTGTGAGGTTGACATTTGCATCTGTTATGTTGTCACCACTTTCTGTCTATCGGCATGTGTACAAACACTATCTAAAGATGTCATCTGCATACTTTTACCAAAGGAGCTTATGAACAGGTCCTGTCAGTATATTTTAACACCCTTCCAAAACGTCAGCTTTCATCAGATATAAACACAACATGTTTAATTTATTAGTTTGGTCTTAATATAAAAAGTTGACAATCATATGTCACTATAACTATTGATAAGGTAAATACGGACTACAGAAAATGTCAAAGAGTTATTGAAATGTTTGCTGAAATACTACATCAAATTGTATTTATCAGCTCTTCTCTGCCAATGAATATGTCATATTTTCCTACGTACGGCCATTCCTGAGAAGATGTATCCAATGAAGCATTTCAGAAACTTCATCCTTAAAGCATCTTAGTTCCCAGGCAGAAGAAATTTAAAAAGAGTCAGAACACAAGGAAATACATGTCGTAACACATGGCATTATTATGTTGCTCCAGTAAAGTTAACCAGAAATTATGCTCAAAGAACAACTCATACTAGATAGAATTGTTTGGTTGGAAGACTTAGGTTTTCTGTTCCTATCACTTACCATAGATGTTTCATCAGAAAAGTTTGCTTTAAAATTGTGAATTCTTGGGGCACCTGGATGACTCAGCTCATGATCTCGCAGTTCGTGAGTTCTAGCCCCACCTTGGGCTTGCTGCTGTCAGCACAAAACCCGCTTCAGATCCTCTGCCTCCCATCTCTGCCCCTCCCTCGCTTGAGCTTTCCCCCCAAAAAATTTTTAAATAAAATAAAATTGTGAATTCTTAGGGCTCCTGGGTGACTCACTTGGTTGAATGTTTGAGTTTGGCTCAGGTTGTGACTTCACAGATTGTAGGTTTGAGCCCTGTGCTGGGCTTTGCACTGAGAGCCGGGTCTGCTTTGGATCCTCTGTCTCCCTCTCTGCCCCTCCTATGCTCACATCCTCTCTCTCTCAAAAATAAACAAACATTAAAAAAAATTTTTTAAATAAAATAAAATTGTGAATTCTTAAACTGAATTCAATAGGCACTTACTGAACACCTACTATGTGCTACATGTTTTGAATACCTCAGAAAATGCGAAAGTAGAAGAACCAGGCTCCTCTCTGAAAGATCATAAGATCTTTCGGTTGGAGTGATAAAACATAAGTAAGTGAAAATCAATAAATCATTTCAGCACTGACATGGAAACACTGTGTAAGTTGGTACAGGTTATAAACATAAGTACCAAGGCGAATGGGGAGTAAAGAAAATCTATCATGACAGGAAAGATAATTACAAAAGACTTCACAAAGGAAGTGAATAAAGGGCGAGCTGTTGTAGAAATGGAAGACATATCAATATGAGACTAATGGATTAAATGGAGCCAAAAGTTTCAAAGCATGCCTACGATACTAAACTGCACGTAGAATAGTTTTACAGCAATTTGAAAACTTTTGCCAGTCTTGAAATGCCAAGCATTCCAATTTTCAACATGGTTCAACAACAGAGCTCGCTGACCTTAGGGAGCACAGAGGCTGCCCCTGTGTATTAAAGAAGTGGAGACACTGACTTGCCCAGTGGCACTCAGCTAGTTAGTATCAGAGTTGACACCCAAAGCCAGAGCTCTTGACCCTTAATCCAGGGTACTTTCCACTGCATCACACTGCCTCTCTGGGCAAACCACCTGCCTGAAATAAATGTAAGTTGGTTAGTGAACCAAATCTTTAAACTCTACACAATGGAATTCACGGACACTTTAAGGGCTCTTAAAGATAGTGCCACAAAGTGGTATGATTTGGTAGCTTTTGAGCAGATAAATTTGACTTCAAGTCATGGATCCAGATGCTGAGACCCTGGGAAAGTGTCTGAGTCTTTCGTAACATCGCATGTCTGAATCGCAAACCGGCTACGAAGAATATATGATATACTACGTGATGTCTAGCTCGTTACAGGTCCTCGGTTTTTACTTCTCTTTCCCTCTCCCTCCCCAAACCTTATCAGTGATCCTTCCAGATGAGGAATTTCCAATTCGCAGTAATTTTTGACTCAGAAGTAGATACTTAGAATATCTAGAGACAATTTTTGATCATCGCAGCTAGAGTGGGGCGGTGATGATCTACTGGCATTTGGTGGGTAAAGGCCAGAGATGTTGCTCAACATCCTACAAGGCATAGGACAGCTTCCCCTCACCCCCAACAAAAAATTATCCAGCCCAAAATTACAACAGTACTGAGACTGAGGATTTCTTTGGTCTATTCTAGACCAAAGAGGAAAACTACCCATGACTACCAGTGTTGAGCTAGAAAATAGATCCTATCTTTTCTGCACCCCAAGACAAACATCCTAACTTTACCAAAGTATCAAAATCAAGGTAGAAATGTATCAGATCTCCAAGGTGGGGTATACAGAGGACAAAAATGCAATTATGTTAATATTCCTTGCTATACGGATTCTTCTATACATGCAAATCTGTATTTCCAGACACATGGAAAGATTATTTCCTTAGAATCTCCTTGAGGGATCAATAATTAGTTAAAAAGATATAAGTTTCTGAATCTTTATTCATTTTTTTTTAAAGTTTAGTTTTGAGGGAGGGAGGGTGGGAGGGAGAGAGAGACGGAGTGTAAGCAGGGGAGGGGCAGAGAGAGAGGGAGACAGAATCCGAAGCAGGCTCCAGGCTCCAAGCTGTCAGCACAGAGTCTGATGCGGGACTTGAACTCATGAACTGCAAGATCATGACCTGAGCCCAAGTGGAATGCTTAACCGACTGAGCCGCCCAGGCACCCCCTGCATTCCTTTTTTTAACCGGAGAACTGGAAAATTCTTTAGGCAAATTTGAACTTAATGACAACATCAGTTTGAGATATTTCTTGGTAGTACCTAGATTCCAAAAAGACATTAAAAGTATCAGGATACAGCAGGAGTAGACAGATCACTGCACGAGTCCCAACAAACCGGCACCCGAGGCAGTTGCTGCTGGCATCCTCACCCTTCTGGTACATACCTGGTACTTTCCCGCCCTCTCTCTTACGCTTTTATTTTCCCGACTCCTATTTTCTTTTCTTTTTCTTTTCCCCGTCTACGCCTCTTGTCACTTGCCAGTGACAGTTGTTTAGCCCCAGTCATGACAGAACTCAAAAGAGTTCTGCTGCTTGTTTAGCGGCAAAGTTTCAATAACGCTTTCTGGGAGAGAAGAAGGAGGGAGAACCAGGAGTGTATTTTCATTTGCATTCTCTAGGCGCTATACCTATGGAAAAAAGATTTTGCAGAGGTGGTATTAAAAGAGCCCCCATTTTAAATAAAACATTAAAAAAAGATTTTAAGGGACACTTGGGTGGCTCAGTCAGTTAAGTGTCCACCTTTGGCTCAGGTCATAATCTCACAGTTCGTGAGTTCAAGCCCCGCATTGGGCTCTGTGCTCACAGCTGGGAGCCTGGACCCTGCTTCAGATTCTGTGCCTCCCTCTTTCCTTTCCTCCCTGCTCGTGCTCTTTCTCTCTCTCAAAAATAAGTAAAATATTAAAAAAAATTTTTTTAATTAAAAAAAAGAGCCCCATTTGAAAAACATTATCAAGGGCTCAAGAAATACAGTTGCTCATAATGTATTTACTAATATTAGAAAACATAGTATTTCTAATTTTGCTGGGCTTAAAATCATTCCTCTTCAGAGTAAAAAGTGAACTCTTAATACGAAGGGACTATTGTAAGTGAATTTGGTCTTGGAGATTTCACTCAGAAAATGCCACAATATGGTATATTTTAAGTATCAGTGTGAACCACAGTGCCATCTATGGCTACCTGAATTAGAAAGCATAATTTTGCTATTTTGACTATCTCTGAAGACTAGGAAGATAGAAGCATTCTCCGCTACAGAAAGCCTTGACAAAAATCTTGCCCTACATCTGTATTTTCAAGATACATAGAAAGATTATTTCCTTAGAATTTACCTGAGGGGGTAAGAGTCAGCTAGAATAATATAAATTTGTGGATCTTATGATATAAACATTTTGAAATCACATACTTTCATGAGGATAATCTAACTGTAGAGCCGATAACAAAATAATATACCCATAATCATCCAAGACTCAGCAATCAATTCCCTATGTTTAAAAAAAACCTGAGAAAATAACAATTATTTTCCTTTAAGAAAGAGAATGGATTTTAAGACAATAATTAAGACACAAAAGGGTATTTTTTCTAATCCGAGTCTTGTTTTGACTGCAGTTCAGAAGCAGTTGAAAAGTGATTTCATAATCAAAAACTCCAAATGCCAGTTGATATGATAATCATAAGATTTAAATTTGATATAAGCTATGGGCTACGTAAAATTAGAAATTTTTCAACCTGGCCACAAAAGGAACTTCAATTTTCTCCCTAAATGAGAGAAATCCTCTCGTAATTCTATCAAGTTGTAAGTTATTTTCCCCACACCAATGCACAGCTACCATCATTTGGAACCAAGTAGATTTTCTCTCTTTCTTTCTGTTCCAAATTCACTCGGCTTACTGCCAAGAGAAAATACAGACACGGGGGAGGCAAAGAGCAATTCTGTTAAGATCAATGAAGATGTTGGCCATAACAGAATCCTATTTATCCATCACATCCGTACTTCTTTTTCTGATTAGAGATTACTAGCAATTTCTTGACAATTCTTGTACAAAATTAAGTTACAATCAGTCTTGCAAGACTTCACAAGGGAAGGAAAATCTATATATATATAGTTTTCCTACTAAATCCCNACACACACACCCTTCATAACTATTCCATTTTTAAAAGGGGTTTTAATATTCCTATTTCCAAAGCAGTTAAAAGTGAGTACTTTACAAACAACAAATTCACATAAGGATGTTCTATTGGCACTGGCTTAAGAGGTCAAAGGTACAGTCTATTTAGTAGTATGTAATTAAAAGCTGAGGGTTTTGTTTTGCTCTAAGTTCAAGTGAAAATTTAAAATGCTTGTTTTGCCAACTAGGGAGAAAAATGATGCTATGCTATGCTGGGCTTATGGCTTCGTGCTACGGCTTCCTTGTTTTCCCCAAATAAAGGTTATCATAGCACATACTTTTAAACCAAAAGGAAATTAATTTTTAGGCAAGTTCTTAATGGATACAAAAGAAATATGGGTAACTGTTACTGTAAGATACTGGATTTGCCAGTGTAAAAAAATGTATGTAAAGTAATAGCATTGAAGATTTGAGAGGGGAAAAAAAAGGAAAATAAGTTAAATGGCACTGCAACTCTCAGGAAAGAAGAGCTTCATTGTTTCAAGTGCTTCATTTAAATATAAAGCAACTCACATTACCTAGCACAAGTGGTCTTCCAAACGCTTCTAACCATAAATAAGATAAAGGGTGAGCTCAACTTAACCAAGGCTTTGCTGAGCTCGCAAGCTCATTGAGCTCTGATGTCCAAGTCAGCCCACACCACTTAAATCACAACGTCTGGGAGTGGGCGCCTGGACCTCAGGATTTTCTAAAGTCCCCCAGGTGACTTCCATGTGCAGCAAAGTCTGGAACTAAGGCTCTGGTCCATATTGTACATGGGATGCAGTATCAAACACTCTTCTCCCCTCCCATTTGTCTCCCCTCTTCTTTGTCTACCTGCTACTTCCAATCTGAATAGCCACTGCTTCTCTCACATTTCTCCTCATCCTTCAAGCCCCAGTGTGGGTATGACCCGCTTGTGGGTGCCCTCATTTCTAGAGAAACACCCAGGTTGGATGCCCGTCCCTGAAAACATGGCCTTTCATGTACTATCCCATCAGAGCCGCCGTGATTTTACTTACCACATTATTATAATGATTAAGTCTATGAACTTTTTTTTAAGTTTATTTTCTTTTTCAGGGTTTATTTTATTTTTCAGAGAAAGAGTGTGAGCAGGGGAAGGACAGAGAGAGAGGGAGACCAAAGATCCAAAGCGAGCTCTGCACTAACAGTGAGCCCGATGAAGGACTCGAACTCACAAACTGGGAGATCATGATCTGAGCCAAAGTCAGACACTCAACTGACTGAGCCATGCAGGCGCCCCAAGACGATAACTTTCTTGAAAAATAGATCTTATTCATCTTTTGACCACTTACTTGATGCCTGATACGTAATAGATACTAAATATATGTGAGTTGTTTATAGTAATCTATACCAAAACAACCACAAATTGTTGAAAGCCACCAAAATTGAAACTAACGTAAATTATGTAGATAGAACACCCGCTTGAAAGTTCTCTTCCTCAGCTTCCTCATTTTTTTTAGTTTGAAATTAATTCTAATATTAATTGTTTTGCTAGTGAAAATTTAATTTAAATCATTTCAGCTCCCACTATATTCTTTCTAGTTGTGTATTATCTTGCCTTACATATTTGGGTATATTCTAAAAAAAATTTTTAATGTTTATTTTTGAGAGAGAGGAAGAGTGAGGGTGAGAGAGAGAGAGAGCACGTGAGCGAGCGAGGGAGGTCTAGAACGAGAGAGGGAGACACAGAATCTAAAGCAGCTCCAGGCTCTGAGCTGTCAGCACAGAGCCCGATGTGGGGTTTGAACCCATGAACCACGAGATCATGACCTGAGCTGAAGTCTGGCACTTAACCAACTGAGCTGCCCAGGTGCCTCTGGGTATATTCTAAACCAAATTATCAGTATATGACAATGTTTGGAACTTTTAAATTATAAAGCTGTTTGGTTGTGTTTAGGTATGCTGACGTCAATTCTTTGTTGATATTAACAACAATGTTGAAAATGGGTCCTATGGAATTTTCCCCCTTCCCCTTCTCAATGCTGGTATGTTAGGCCAGTGACATAACAATGCAAAGACAGTGATTTCCGAGAGTTTCTCGGAAATGTCAGTTATTAGAAATTAGAGAAAGAATGGGGAGGAAATCCAAAGTTAATAATTCAACATGTATTTTCAACTCTAGGTGAAAAATTCAGTACAACTATAACTCTAATTAGTAATATGATATATGTGTAATAAAATAATATATAGTTCCATTATTCTTTTACTGTTAATTCTGAATCTACTACCACAAGGTCAAGACACTGCTTGTATAGATTAGTTTCTAAGATGTTTTTTACAAAATTAAGACGCAGTAGAACTAAAAGTGATTCAACTTAGCAGGTCCTATATGAGAGTAAGACAGGAGACTTAAGGTCTCAGTTCTTTGTGTGGACAGCAGTTACTCTACTGAAGCACTAAGAGAGGTTTACGTTTTTAGGATATTGAAGAAATCTATAGGGGCACCTGGGTGGCTCAGTCGGTTAAGCGTCTGAATTCGGCTCAGGTCATGATCTCACGGTTCGTGGGTTCAAGCCTCGCGTCGGGCTCTGTGCTGACAGCTATTTCAGAGCCTGGAGCCTGTCTTCGGATTCTGTACCTCCCTGTCTCTCTGACCCTCCCCTGCTCACACTGTCTCTATCTCTCTCTCAAAAAAAAAAAAAAAAAAAAAGAAGAAGAAGAAGAAGAAATCTATGGCTTTAACACAACTTCACCTCAAAACTCTTGAATTCTAGGATCACTGCTGGCGCACAGCAAAGTCACTGATGAAAACTCAGTGCAGTGCGCTTACCCAGTTCTGATTTTATGTGATGTCCGTGTTTAGCCATTAGGTGGGCAGAAATGATATGATGATGTAAATCTGCAGATACGGAAAACTGCTGCACAGGCAGAGTGTGGCACATCCGAGACCTCGGGGGTCCAGTTCCTGGGCTGTTCTCATAGCTTCATGCTTCCTCTTCTGACAGTCATCCATGACCAAACTGAGCTTGCACACGATATGAGAAAAATACGGGTGGACCATTTCTAACAAATGTCTAACAATATATACATGATTTTTTTGAAGTGTAAATAAAGCCGTCAAATAGGGGCCCGAGATCAGACAGCATTTGAAATGAATAGCACTGAATCATGTTCTTTTAAAAACAGTAGAAAAAGAAAACTTTAAGCTTCACTGAAACTAAATAGAATATAATCTGTAAGATTCTAACCATGGAGATAGTTTTCTCCTTCCTAAGTTTTTTTTTTTTTTTAAAGCACATATGTCCATAAGGAAGACAACCCTAGTCTTACTTCAGTTGAAATTTATTTGTAAAATTTATTTTTGTGTAGGTTTATACAAAAATAGCAAAATAAGAAAACAATGAAACAAAAAATGTCAGTCATTCAATATGCAGAGATACAACATTCCATTGGGAAAATCAAAAAGTATCAGGTAAAAAATTCCGAAGAGATTCGCAAAGGGTACTCTTCTTTGAAAGTACAGAACACATTTTTCAGAAACTCATTTCATTTCTATAATCAGACATTTCACACCAAGGCCGACGCTCTGCGATGTAACTTTCCAAACCATAAAATCTGACACTCCATTTTAAATGCAATTATGGGGCGCCTCAGTGGCTCAGTCGGTTAAACGTCCAACTTCAGTTTAGGTCATGATCTCACGGTCCGTGAGTTCGAGCCCCATGTCTGGCTCTGTGCTGACAGCTCAGAGCCTGAAGCCTGCTTTGAATTCTGTGTTTCCCTCTCTCTCTGCCCCTCCCCTGCTCTCTCTCAAAAATAAATAAAGATTTAAAAAATTTTTAAAAATGAATGCAATTACAGGTCAAACTCTTCATAACCAATAATATAAATTTCCATTTTCATAGTAGATTTCCATCTAAGTCCCTGACAGAGAGAACTTGTTTTAAACCATACTTAACAGAACGAAATGGAGAATGAGAAAATTTGAACATTTCCTTAGAATCTTCTGTGATGGAGACTGAGCTAGAGCGGCTTTGGTAAATCTGCAAAGACATGAGGAGCCTCAAGACCCAATGAAATACCCTGAGGATGGAGTCCCATTTCTCGATGTTCCCCGATCTGACCACACGTAAGCAATTCAGAAGGATTCCTAGAAAAGCTTAAAAGCTTCCACGATTTTATGAACTTCTTAAAAGCCAAAAGAGCAATTAGAGTCCACATTTGTTATTTGTTTTTACTCTTAAATATGATTCTGCCATCTTGGGGAACTAAAACACACAAAGTTAAACAACCTAAGCAAAAAAATGAGGCCATCTCTACGCATCGTCTATTTCCTGGTAGGCTTCCAAGGGCTTGGACTGGAAAGTCTCTAGTGAAATCTCTTCTAGCCCCATTTTAACATCTTGTACGGGAAAGTTTAAAACAGTTGACACGGCAAAACTCTTCAACTACGATTACACAGTTTCAAAACCTTCACCCTAGAGATAAGCTCAATGCTCCTAAAAGCTATATGCTAAGTCAGAAGTGCCTAATCTGCTTTAAGTTTTGCTCTGAGCCTCACCAATGTAGAACTACATAAAAGACAATGAGAATGGCATAAAGAGCAAATGAGGATTCACGAAAAAAGAAATAAGTAAAAGTCAGAACCAGGATGTGTCATTTCCAGTTGCTAATTTACCTCAGTGTAGCAAAGCACAAAATTGACACACTTTATTTGAATATTTTTGTAACCCTAGGGCTTAAGGAAGAAACCTCTGGTTCAGTTGGTGATGTTACATAATACAATTGTAAGTTTCAAGATCCCTAGAATATAGATAGGTTTAAGAGGCCAATGAACCTGTGGGCAGTGGTCCTGTATTGGAGCCATGACCTTGAGATTTTAAGTTACTCTAGCATCATCGTTACCAAGAGCATGACTGTCCCACTTTAATGTTTGGTACTGACCAGGAGAGTGAACAGCAAGTGCTTTGATAAGAGAGCATTTCATTTAAAAATCAATTAGCTACTTTTCTGTCCAAGGAAAGTATACCATACACGAAAAATGAGAAGGCAAAACTCAAAGGCAAAACCATGAAAAAGGCTTGTCTTTTAAACTACATAGAGCTTTTCCCAGAGAAATGAAACAGGGGTTCCATGACTCTCGATAACAGAGTCTCTGACAGTATATTTACAGACTACCAGACTATTTTTGACCATGGGACAGTTTATAAGCAACCAGTAAAAAGTTTACTATTTATGAGCAAACAATTTAACATTAAAACAGAGCTGGCTTTTTGACGACGGCAATTAGCTTCTTCATGTTCCAAACACCAAATAACATTTTCCCATTAATTTTTAAACCAATGTGGCTTTAACTTAAAATAAACTGTACATCAAAAGAATGGAAAATAAACAGCCAGGAACACAATTTGACGAATTGGATTTATTTAGTTTATTTATCTAAACAGGGACCATTGGATCTCTTTAATAGGCTGACAGTTGCACTGGGCTGGTTAATAAAACATTCAACAGTGTCTTCAGCCAATATAGAAATGCAAATCCCATCAGAAATATTTTATTCATGAGGCAGTAATTTCAGTTACTACCAGTTCCTTTAAAAAAAATAAAAAATGGCACTCTGCAAATAAACAGTGCCATCTAGTGACTAACAATGAAGCCAAATTTGCCACAGGTTCATAATTAATCTCTAAAAATCTTACCTGTTTTTATCTTTCTTTATTTATTATTTCTTAGGTAAGATCAAAGAGGCTAGGCAAAACAAGCAAACAACAGAAAAGTCAATGATAATTTGTTAAGTCATTTAAGAAGGATTATAAGGAGAGACAACTACATTAAAACCAATAAGTTTTATATTCTTTTTTTTTTTGTTTTAAAGCAACTTAGCACTGTCTCCAGAAGATATATACTTCATCTGCTTAGAAAATTCAAACTGCTGGAAATGCCATAATGTCATAAGAAACATTTACTCCTTCTGCCATAAAATGGCACTTCTATAACTTTAATCCCAATGACTTAAAAACATATATATTAGTAAGTTTAGGTAGGGAAAAATATTCCGATAAAACTGCAAAGTCCAATCAGATATCTGACACCAATTTAAAAAATGATTCACACACGCAGGCATGTGTGAGTACACACACACACACACACACACACACAGAGATATGTGTATCAGTATACACTTTGACTTTGCCAATGACGACAGTGGGTATGGAAGTTATTTTTGCAGGTCATAAAGCTCTACAGGAGCTAAAGGCAATGGTCTAAAGCCCAAAACAGTTATCAGGAAAAAAATGGCACACTGGAAGAAAGTGTCAGAGCTTCCAAAGTGGAGAAAATCTATTAAGGCCGACTTCAAATTCAGTACATAAGACGAATGATGAAATATTTAATACATACTACTGTTCCATTCAAGTATACATGGTGGGGAAAAGGGTCAAGCACATGAACCTTTTACAGCATCTTGGATTAGGAGACTAGAGTGCCACACATGCACAGAGCAGCCCCCAGAAGGCATCACTACAGCTGAAAAGAGATGTTTGGTTTCTTCCCTATCCAGTGGGTCCATTTCCTGTGTCAGCCTCTGGAATTCTTGGAGGCTCTGTGAGTAGAAGATTTACCAAGGTCAATGCCTGGAATGAGAATCCTACAAACAAAGAAGCCCACTTGCCTGGTGATTTTTTTTGTTTAACAGTTTCACATAACAGTTTCACATAGCAGGGCCTTAGGAACAACTGTCTTAATGAAGTATCTGCAAACATGGAGAATTGTACATATGCACATAAATTTAGTGTCACTTTCTCCCTTCAAGGCCATCATCATAGCAAGATAACTAAAATAGTCTTCAGTTTCTGTTTAAGAAATACTGAAAACGTAAAATGAGTTCAGGTTTAGACCAGATATGGAGAGCCTTACCAACATTAATATATCTTCGGTGAAAGATTAGCTTAGAGAAGGAAATCTCAGTTATATCTAATTTTAGAGTTGTAAAATCTCCATAATGACAGATAACAGTATATTGCTCATATAACTGTGGATTAAATGAGTAATGCATTTAAAATATTTAGCCCCAGTCTGCTTATTATTTCATTTCTCAAATCACATTCTAACACTGGGAGGATATGGAGAAAGTACAATAAGAATGATCTGATGAGTCACAATAAAAACAGAAGTCCAAAGGATATTTTAACAAGAGCTGTAATATTGTTGAAACCCTTTAACTTGGTCATTTGCCTTCTGAGACATAACCCTGTTGAGATAATCCAGCTCTAATATGTTCATCATAGCACAATAAATTACGGAGGGAATAAATGAAAATATATTACAATTCAATAAAAAGATGAACTAGTATCACTGACCGAAATATTATGCACCCACTAAAATGATTTTGAATTTACAGAATTGAAAAATACCAATGTTAGAATCTTGTGTTTGAAAAAGGCGGAAAAAACGCGAGTTGAGAAACATCCTTATTATGTAAAATAAAACAATAAATTATGCAAGGGAGAGGGGAACGGAAGACTGGGAGAAAACAAATCAAAATGTAAAACGTGCATCTTTGGGGGTTACAGGGATATGGTGATGTTCTTTTCTTCTTTACTTTCAGAATATCCTATAATGAGCAGGTATTATTTTTACAGAAAACCAAACAATAAATGTAATTTTAAAAAAAATGGTAAGCATGTTTATTAGGTGCACATAGTTGGGGAAACTTTCTTTTCTGGAACAGTTCTGCCCACTCTGGTTATCTTATTTCCTTCTAGAATGCGCTTATATTCCTGCAAGAAGGATAAGCTGATGCTATAATTACAACATGTTACCAGTGACACTATCTAAATCTCTAAAACATGACTTCATGGTTTTTTATAGCTTCCACAAAATAGAAGTAAAAAATATCCCAGGGAATCATAAGAACAGAAAAGATAAAATGTAAACAGAAGCATCAAGTCTGTGACCTTTCCACAAAAATAAAAATTTAAAAGAGTTCAGCTTTCTCATTTGCACTTCTTAGACTTAAAAAAAAACACCAGAATACGGCTACTGGCTTCACTCATAAACTCGGATACTCAAGTTGTCCATTCACCTGTTAAAAGAGAGAGTGCAGGTAGTAGCAGTAAAAGCTTCAAGCTGTTCCACAACATCCTTTGAACCCTGACCTAAGGGACCAACTCCGATAGTCTGCAGGTAGTTGGGTTTCTAGGGCCGTTCAGCCTCACTGCTGAGACTGTCAATAGAAGTGCCATTCTCTGATGTAGACAGCTTTGCACTAGGAGCTGGTCTAACAATCACATCACATAGTCTGCCAAACAGGAAAAGGACAGCATTCGGGCACCAATGACCTGGGATAGAAGTGAACTTGAGACTGGGGCTAAAGAGCTCTACTTCTAACATTCATTACAATCAATTCCTCCACCCCAAATACCGTATGTGTTTGTCCGTCTTAAAGGAAGTTCCGCTTTGTTGCAAGGAAAAAAGAAATATGCAACTATACAAATACACCACAAGATGGCGCTAGCACCACAGTACACTTTCAAAGATGTACAGGGCGTTCAACACCAACTGTCCTCTCCTAACCTTTGGAACCTTACGCCTGGGACATCGTGTCCTTGGTCCTTCTTTTTCTACTTTCTGAGACTTACTCAAACACTTTACACAATGTTGGGATTTTTTTGTTTGTACACGTTTAGGCATTTTTTTATCTGATTGATTTTTATTTTCTAAGGAAACAATAATCTTAAACTTGAAAAATCCTCAACTACATATTCCCCTCCTTTTGGTTGGTTCACTTTCCTGGAAGAGCCTCACATGACACTTCTCTGGCTAACCGTTCACCAATATTGAAGAAAGAAATTACAAGAACAGTTTAAATATACGAATTTTAATTAAAAGATTAATTAATTAATATATTTATATATAAATATATAATATTATATAATTAATTAATCTTTTTAATTTATATATTATAATACAATTAATATATAGTNATATATTATAATATAATTAATTAAGAGGATATTAAATCTATTTGTAAAGAAATGTGAAGTTGGAGATGGGGGACGCATAGGAACATGGAGGAAACATGTGAAAGTGTGTTTAGCTTATTTGATTCAGGCCCTGGCGCTAAACAACAGTGTGACTTTAAGGTAAGTCGTTTGGTCTTCCTGGTCCTCCATTTCTTCATCAAACAATGAGATGGTCTGATTTTTTAACTCCTCTGGACCTAATATTCCTAACTTATACTGAAACTATAAGAAGCCAAAAGTGAACATCAGGAGGCTATACTAGGCCAAATGTCCAGGGTGATGGGGTCAGGCAAGTTAACGGAATCATCAGGAATCACAACAGTATAAAAGAGAACACGATGACCACTCCCTTCCTTTAACTTCCCACAATTACGAATACAGATTACAACCTGAATATTAAAATCTTTTAAGTAGTTACTTATTCAGCTATAAACTAAAATTTATGATATGGGTCACTATAAATGGTACACTATTTTTTTTTTTTTTTAATTCTCAGATGTACCCAGTTATCTGCTGAGGACAATAACCATTAAAAGTATACTGAACTTCGATGGCAGTCATGACTGAGGAACTGGCACAAGACTAATCCTCCCACTCTAAACAGTTATAAAAATGAGTGAAACATATGAAGTAATTGTTTTCAAAAACTGGACAACAGGCAGTATGGCAATCCTCTGGAGAAGAGAAACATTTGAAATGAGTCCCACACTGTCATCACTCTCAGCCTGTAGGCACTTTCCAGACTACAGCACGTGGGGGTGGAGCCAAAATGGAGCACAGCATGTCACTGAGCTTAAGAGGCAGACATTGGAGTTTGGGATGGAGATGGAGAGGATTTAGCAGGGTAACAGAGAGGAGGGAGCTACACAGAGAAAGGGCTCCAGAAATCTATAAAGGGGTCTCCTTCAGTCTGTGGTTGAAGATGAACTTGCACACACAGAGGGCAAGGTCCCATGAGGTCTTGCAGAAAACAGGTATTGGGGGGCTATGGATGGAATCGAGATTCTGGAGGTCACCCAAAGCAGGCAGACAGAATTCTGACCAATCATAAGGTAGAGCATTCATTGAATGCTCCAATCACTAAAAGGAAGCCAAGAAAGGTCAAACCTCAAAAGTAGGTCTACTCTAGACATGTCCTAAAAAACCTTAACAATAAGCCTTGAGAGGATCAATCTGATCTGTTGGTAAGTTACCTGCTTGCCCATATAAAGCTCAACATTCTCTAAGGGGTGCCTGGCTGGCATGAGACCACTAATCTTGGAGTTGTGAGTTCAAGTCCCATCTACGCTGGGCACAGAGTGGGGCGGGTGGAGGCAGAAGGGGAGAAAGAAAAGAAAAGGAAGGAAGGAAGGAAGGAAGGAAGGAAGGAGAAGGAAGAAAGAAAGAAAGAAAGAAAGAAAGAAAGAAAGAAAGAAAGAAAGAAAGAAAGAAAGATCGTTAAAACATGCACTGTCAGCAGAGGTTATATCATGCCCCTGGAGGCAAACATTAGTTCTTGGGAGAATGAACAATTTAATACATTTCAAAGACATGGGGCCCTTCAAAGGGCCATAGTATATGGACAGATGTACAGATATACAGTATATCTGTATCAAAATTTCATGGGGTAGAAGGAAGAAGGGACAATTAGGAAAAAAAGTCTAAAAAGATTCCTTAGGGGGGCAATAATGAATAAAAGGTTGGGAAGCACTAATCTAAAGGAAACCAACAAAACCTAGGCTTTTAACAATGTAGGATCCACAATACCAAGCATATGACAATAAAATTCCTAAACACATGAAGAAGCAATGGAACAGAACAGAAAGTCCACAAGCTGACCTGGATTTTATTCATCAGGCAATGAGTACTCCATGGGATTTTGTGGAACAATATGACATATTCAGATCAGTGTGTTAGAAAGATCATTCCAGACTGGTGCACAGGGTGGTTTAGAGCTAGACAAGAATAGAAGGAGGAAGGGCTACTACAAACATCGAGATGGAGAAACCCGAAAGCTTCCAGCAGTGCAGATGAAACTGAGAGATATTTCAGTGGTAGGATTGCTAGTTCTCAGTGATCAACTGGAAGCACAAAGTGACAGACAGGAAGAAATTAAAGATAACCCTGAAGTGACTAGAGCTTGTCAAGTTAAAGTGTTTGTGTGAAAGGGACGCTGGGGTAAAGTAAGTCGTGAGAACTGTGAATCCAGGGGCGCCTGACTGGCTCAGTCAGTTAAGCGTCCGATTTTGCCTTGGTTCATGATCTCACGGTTTGTGAGTTCGAGCCCCGTGTTGGGCTCTGTGGTGACAGCCCAGAACCCAGAGTCTGCTTTAGATTCTGTGTCTCCCTCTCTGTCTCTGCCCCACCCCTGCTCGTGCTTCGTCTCTGTCTCTCTCAAAAATAAATAAACATTAAAATTTTTTTTAAAAAAACCTCGGAATCTAGGGCTATAGAGCTCTGGTTAGAGACGCAGGTGGGTAGAGTGCCATTGTGGAAGCCATGCGAGTGGACAAAGCCACACAGAGACAGACAATGCAGTAAGTGGAGAAGAAGCCTAAAGGATCCCAGGAACAGGCATGGGAAGAAGGGGAGGGGCCAAGAAAAGATAACAAGTAGATAATGAGGGTCAGAGAAAAAAGTATTGGGCTGTCTTCTCCCGTTCTTCATTGGTACAAATGACCCCCCAAAGTCTCAATATCACAAGGAGAAGAACAGATCTGCTTCATTCAGAATAAGAGCAGCTGTGCTCTTTTTTTCTTCGGGTTCAAGATTTCTAGGTACGTTACCATGAGAAATATCTTTAAGAAGATATTCTTCATTCCTTTAAAAATAAAAGCATTAAATATAAAAAGAAAGTAAGGATCAAAAGGGAATTATGTAAGTATCTTCCACACTCGATTCGAATCCCTCCTGTGACGTGTGGTGACGGAAAGTGAGAGAGCCGGAAAGCAGGAGTCAAAGGG
The DNA here is from genome assembly GCF_008692635.1 of Crocuta crocuta. NCBI lineage: Eukaryota > Metazoa > Chordata > Mammalia > Carnivora > Hyaenidae > Crocuta > Crocuta crocuta. Next base: position 8,836,606 of record NW_027532585.1, read on the forward strand.
GCACTCACTTCTGCATGGCCCCCAAGGGCTTCTCATCAATCCAGAGTAAAAGCCAAGGTCTTTATCATGCCTACAGTGCCCTTGTAGGTCTTTCTTCTGTCTCCCACTGTAAACAAATGCGCCTCTTCCTCTTTCAGTCAGGCCTCAGAACACCCCAGCAAAAAAGCCACGACCACTTTGCTAGCCACTTTCACCGCTTTACTCACTTCATTGTCAAGGTCAGTATGCACCACTACCTGGAATTATGATGTATATGTATTTGTTTGCTTGTTTCTTGTCTTCCCTACTAGTACTCACATCCCATGAGAGCAAGAACTTGAACTTAATCGCAGCTTTTTCCAAGCACCTAGGACAGTGTCTATACACAGCAGGGCTTGAGAAAGATGTGCCGAATGGAACCCAGAAACAATCTGAGCCTCCTGGTTCTATCACGTGTAAAATGGGGATAGTCACCTACCTCTCCTCTGTCTACTCTTCACACAGTGAAATGACGTAGTGCCCGTTAGAGCATTTTATAAACTCTAAGTCACTATACAATGGAAGGGGGTGGAGGTCGTGGTGAAGGATGCTTCCTAACATAGGAGAAGAAAGTGGTGCGAACAATTATACACATAAACACATGCATTTTTGATGATGGCCAGGAGAATAAATGTTTAGTTCACAGTTACCGGATCTGTTTCTCTTTATAACAGAAAATATGCCTGAAAAATACTTACCCACGTATATAATATCCAAATACCTAAAGGACTCTACCCCGGATTATATTCTTCAGGAGACAAAAAACACTGAAGATTGAACTAGCTGACTTATGAGCAATGGAAGCAACTTAATTTCTGAAAATAATTTTAAGAAGAAAAGATTAAAACTAAATTCCATGTTATGGGCTGAGTTGTGTCTACCTCCATATGTTGAGGTCCTAACCCTTAGTACCTCAGAAAGTGACTGCACTCGGAGGAGACTTAATTGAGTTAAAGTGAGGTCATTAGGGTGGGCTCTAATCCAATGTGACTGGTTCCTTATAAGAAGGAATCAGAACACAGACACAAAGGGAAGACCGTGTGAAGACCCAGGGAGAAGACGGCCATTTACAAGCCAAGGAGAGGAGAGAGGCAGAGGGAGAAACCACATGTGCCGACGTCTTGACCTTGGACTTCAAGCTTCCAGAACCATGAGAAAGTACAGTTCTATTGTTTAAACCATCCAGTCTGTGGCACTTATCACGGCAGCCGTCACCAACTAATATAGTCCGTTACTTTAGAAACCAAGAGAAAAATCTTTGTAAAGGAGTTTCATAAAGATGACGTTACCAAACCACAACAATCCTCATAAATATTTTACTTAACTTTCATCATTTGTATTGAAACATTAACTTTAATTAGAATTGTCTGTGTATAAATTTGAGTGGTCAAATTGTTAAATCAATTTCATTTTCTCGCTATATCTCCTATTCTTGCTAGGGAGAGCCTACCTTTCCCAAAAGAGTCAGAGAAAGTTTTATCTAGCATAGAGCATGGCAGCTAGGCAGCTACATTCCTTTTCTCGATTTAGGCCCATCATGGATTCCGATTTCTTTTTTATTTTTGTAATTAAGAGAAACACAATTTAAAAGGCAATTGCACCCTATGACCCAGCAATTGCACTACTAGGTATTTATCCAAGGGATATAGGTATGCTGTTTCTTGAGGGCACATGCACCCCAATGTTTGTGGCAGTGCTATGGACAATAGCCGAAGTATGGAAAGAGCCCAAATGTCCATCGATGGATGAATGGATAAAGAAGATGTGGTATATGCGTGTGTGTGTGTGTATATATACACATACGTATGTGTATACATATATATTTATGTGTATACATATATATATACATATACATTATATGTGTATACATATATATATATATATACACACATATACATACATACATACAATGAAATATTATTCTTCACCTCCCGAAGTGGAGTTGCTCAGCTGTATCTTTTATACTCCTCTGACTTTCTCATTACTAGCAATTTCAACATTGTATGTTTAAATTTACATTCTTAAATTTGCTATGAAGTGGGCAGAGTCGAAAGCCAGATACATAGGAAGAGAAAGTCCATCTGTGAACACTGCATCTTAAAGGCTGCAGACTATGAAAAGGCCCAAAATTGGGCTTCAAAATTCTAACAAATGCTAAGTGGCAATAAATACTGTCTAAACTCAGAGGACCACATGCTTTGGATCGACGTGCGAGTCGTGAATCCGACACTCCTCATATCCCATCATTAGCTAGCTCTTTAAGCTTTTATAGACCCCTAATTTGCCAACAGTGAAAGCTGTGCTGGTCTCCAGCACAGGTCCCTGGAGACGGTGCGCGTCACGCTCACTGAAGCACGTGGAGGAAACAATAAAAACCACAGGTGAAAATTCAGTTTAAAGATTAGTAAATATGACAGAGGGTGGAATCTGACTCACAAAATCTGTTTCAAGTTTGCCCATTTCTTGCTTGTAGCTGCGCATCCTGTTGCTGTACATCCCTCGACTCTGGGGGGGGATCTCCCGGACTTCCAGATCCATCTGTTCCAGCTGGAAGGGGGAGAAGAAAACAGGACTTAAACCCTGTGCTTATACTTTATTTGGCCAGACATTTACAGCTGAAAAGACTCAGTCCCAACTCCTCATTTTCCTCCTGAGGAGCCAGGCCGCGGGAGCTGGCTGCCCACAGTCAAGTAACAGTGGGACTGCTTTTGTGCTTAACTTTTGTTTCGGTCAACAAATACTTCCTGAGTGCTTGCTAGTGACACACAGAGTGACAAAGCACTCACTTTGCCAATAATGTTTTTTTAAAACTTATGCATTAATCCAAACATCTTCAATAATAACAATTTTAATACCTTCGGTGTGTCCTATCATTCAGTCAACCCAACCTGGTTTGGTCTTCTGACCCCAAACCACCAGGACCATGGGAACCTAAAACAAACCATGATTTCTACCCTTTCTATAAAATGTCAGCCCAGACTAAATCATTTGGTGAAAATTCTGCAAACTCTCTTCTGATTAGGAAAATCACATGCCAACTGATATGTGATCTCAGCCTCCAGCTTGACTCCTACCTTATAACCATGTTGATATAGAGTTAAATGGATACAGCCATCCGCTAAATTATACAAAGCTCACTGAAATCACAGCAGCATACTGGTTAATAATCTGTCATTAATAACACTTTGGATACAACACATGCACATTTAAAGAGAGGCAATACAGAAACAGGATGATGATTAAGAACACAGGCTTTCGATTCAGATGCCTGTGTCCACATCATAGGGTCCATTACTTACTAGTCATGCAAATTTGAACTGGTTTATTAAGTTATCTGGGCCTTACTTTTCTCATTTCCAAAAATAGTATGTCTTCTGTAGGACAGCTGTAAAGATTATAAGGCATAATTCCCATAATGTGCTTACAATAGTGTCTCTTGCTTGGTAATCGCTAGATTAATGTTAAGAATAGGAGAGATGATTACTGACGACGACAAAGAAATAGAGCAGGTATGACACAGGCATCAGAGGCAGCTTATTTATACTTGGCGTTAAAAAAACAAAACCCAACAATGACAGCAAGTTGGCTCAGGCCATGTCTAATAAACTCACATCCAAAAATGGCACTATATATTTCACCTTTTAAAGTATTCTAATGAGTTATTTCCATAACTACTAAAAGTTTATCACTTACATAACTCTTCCTTGTGCAGCATTAGAGACTGAATAACAATAGGAGCACTCAGAGAACGAGAAAAACCATGTTTCAATTCACAAGCCTTAATTTTTTTTTTTTAATTTTTTAGTGTTTATTTATTATTGAAACAGAGAGAAACACAGCATGAGTGGGGGAGGGGCAGAGAGCGAGGGAGACACAGAGTCAGAAGCAGGCTCCAAGCTCTTAGCTGTCAGCACAGAGCCCGACGCGGGGCTTGAACCCACAAACTGTGAGATCATGACCTGAGCCGAAGTCAGACGCTCAACCAACTGAGGCACCCAGGCGCCCTCACAGGCCTTAATTTTTATTTAAAGTGTGTGTGTGTGTGTGTGTGTGTGTGTGAGAGAGAGAGAGAGAGAGAGAGACAGAGTTTTAATTAGCCTTGACTTAAGTCGTGACCATTTAAATTATTACCATGTCTCTACATAAATGTGAAGCACCAATAAATCAAATAGTTACTCAGCAAGTCAATTATTTCACTTCCCTGAAATCAGTAAGTCCTCAGTGCTGACAAGGTGAGCGGCGTCATCCAAATGACTGCCAAAGTACATGTGAGTGAAATTCTGAGTTGACTACACTTTTGTTTAAGGCATTTTATAAAGACACTGGCAATGAAATTAAAAGTAGGTAAGAAAGAAAAAAGAAAACACACAACAAGCACTTCAAATGAAAGCAGAAATGAGGCTTACACAAGCTTACTTCATGTTGTCAGAACATGCCCCGTGGCCAGCACAAAGTGGGAGATAGTGGGGAAAAAGTGTTTCTGCTGGGGTCCTCATCCAAAGGAGAGAATGTAATACCCTTAACAAGGATGTATCAGAGTTAAGTAAATTTGCTGTCTGATCGTTTTAAACAAATAGAAACACATATCTTAGACTGAACTCTTTATGTCAGTCATAAGGTCCATGAGGGTATAATTATATTTTATACTTCGTGGTACAGAAAAATCTTGGCTGTTAGGAATCCAGCTTTCTAACATCATTAAGTAAATCGATGGCTCCAAAAAGTCAACAAATCAAAACACAAATTTTTGATGCACAAGAACGGCTCCTAAGAACTCAACAACAGTATAAGCGGTCAACTCAGGATCCAAACAAGTGAGCAACTGTACAGTGCGATTCGTGATGAGCTTCCCAGCCGGAAGGAAGGACAGTCCCGACTGGTAGCTATGCTATGTAGAAGGTCAGTCGTGTTACATGAAGGCCGGGAAGCATGAGAGAAATAGCTGATTATAAAAAGAAAAGAAACGGAGAAAAGCATTTGTAAAAAGGGGGAAACTTTCAAAAGAGAGGCAGACACTCGAAGCTGGAGTTGGACGCAAAGCTGCCACTGTAGAGGCAGTGACAGTGCAGCAGAGATGAGAAGTTGACCTCGCAGGGTCCACAGAGCATCCTACATTTTGAAGCCTAGAAAAGGGCCAGTGGCAGAGAGGACAAAGTAGCGGCTGTGCAGCTCGCTGCGTCACCAGCCAAAGTCACAGAGCAAAGGTCGGCCGTGCAGTGGGGAATGACGCCCAGCTACTTCTTCAGACCCTCTAAGACAGCAGCCCCCTGTGTGTGGCCCTGTCAAGAAAAGTAACTCAGTTAAATTGGCTTGGAAACGCTCCGTGCTTGAGCTGGGCCCTGTGGTCCCTTCTTAGAGATTCATAAAGCCTCTTAGCCTACTTAAGGGTCCAAGGAGATTCTGTGGCAAAACAAAAACCAAAAAAAAAACAAAAAAAAAAAGCCACCTTCCAATTCTATTTAAGCCGCTAGTTTCCCAAACTTACTTGACCTGGTAACGGCAGTCACCAGAGACACACTTGGGGAAACTGTTCTAAGTCTGTCCGTAAGCGGGTACTGAAGGACCACCACGCGGTACCCTGCATTATTTAGGGAAGGAACACACTCATTTAGGATGACACTGTGGCAACAAGTAGAGTCACACTTGTAATACTTGGCTTTCAAACCCCAAACTGGGAAACAGTACCTCTTAAAACTTTTTGTTCCGATTTGCAAATGTATTTATATAAAAAGCAGTAGATGAGGGGCAGCTGGGTGGCTCAGTCAATTAAGCGTCTGACTTGGGCTCAGGGCATGATCTCACGGCCTGTGAGTTCAAGCCCACATAGGGCTCTGTACTGATGGCTCAGAGCCTAAAGCCTGCTTCAGATTCTGTGTCTCCCTCTCTCTCTGCCCCTCCCCTGCTTATGCTCTGTCTTTCTCTGTCTCAAAAATAAATAAGCATAAACAAACAAAAAGCAGCAGATGAGCCACGGCTCCATGTTTAGCCTATTTAAATACAAGCTCTTACCCCACCACTTGTGAGTGTGGGACCCCAAAGTTACATAACCTTTCGAGGCCTTAGTTTCCCCACCTACAGAATGGGTGCAATCAGGGCACTAAGAATCACTGCTCTGTGGGTCTCTCATGTTCCCACGTGTCTTGCTGGGAACATCAGGAATACAAGGCCCTGGCCGCTCCTTTCAAGCCATTTCTTAGGGTTATATTCACAAGGAGCAGCCCTGGGGAAGGAAATAATGGGTCCCTCCGGGACAAACAGCAGGCGTGCTCACAGGCTGCTACAAAGCAGGGCATTGCCCAGGCTCCTTTCCTGGAAGGTATTCTGCTGTGTGTAGGCATTTTTCCAGGATAACCTGCGTCGCCCCCATGAGTACTGGGGTTCAGGGAACAGAGGCAAGTGGGCTGAAACTCGGGTGGCACCTTTTGCTATAATAAAATTTTATTGTCTCTGACCTAGGAATCTCATGTCTTCCACCAGCATCCCTGAAACTATTGCAAGCTTAGCTGTCACAAAGCAAGAGGGGAATACCTTAGGTCCTTAACATTTTTTGACAGACAGCCTTTGTCTCACAGCACCTGTGTGAACCTTAAATATGATAGAGCAAGTAATGTGCTTAACCCAGTGCCTGGTACTGAGTATTCCTTTAACAGGCATTAGCTATTTATACCTATTAGGAAACATATTATGAAGGAAAATTAAAGATAGTCACTTAATGAATCACCTTTATTAAGAAGAATAAAATCCCAAGAGACTATTAAATTCTCTTCAATGTAAAAACTGATGAGTTCCGATTTATAAAATGCTAATCAGAAATGTGTCACTTTTCTTTTTTTTTTTTAATGTTTTATTTATTTCTAGTAGAGAGAGAGACAGCGTGAGCAGGGGAGGGTCAGAGAAGGAGGGAGTGACAGACTCTGAAACAAGCTCCAGGCTCTGAGCTGGCAGTCAGCACAGAGCCCGACGCGGGGCTCGAACCCACGAACCGCGAGATCATGACCTAAGTGAAAGTCGGACGCTTAACCGACTAAGCCACCCAGGCGCCCCTGTCACTTTTCCATAATGTACAAAGCAGGCTAGAGGAAGGCGTCAGCATAAACGGCTCTGGTTTGATGTGAAAACATATTACCAAGTCTGCACATACCAGTTCTTTCGCTTCTTCGAGCTGTTTCTCCACGTTGGCAACCATCTGCTTCTTCTCATCTGAAACAAACAAGAATGCCAAGGAATTGTTAAGGATACAAATAAACTTAATATTTGAAACCTCCTATTTTTATATACCTTTTCCTTTCTGGTCAGAGCAGAGAAGTACTACATCAGGCAAATGGCCATATCGTTCTTCAGTGTGTCAGGAATCACTTTAAGCCACTGATTCTATGCTCTGAGGAAATATATTATCTTACACGGAGTACCTAATTGTGAAAAGATGCCATAACATTTCTAAGGGAAAACAAAAATCAGTTTGTTCTTTAGAAGAAACTGTGTCAACTGCAGCAGACATAATGGTTGTACAAGGATCCTTCAGAGTCCAGACTGTAATAAAATGGAATAACTGATTTATGAATACAATTTAAAGTCACTTGTAGTGATGAGCGCTGGGTGTTGTAAGTGATGATTCACTAAATTCTCTACATGAAATGAATATTACACTGTATGCTAATTAACTGGAATTTAAATAAAAACTTGGGGGAAAAGTCATATAAAAAAACAATTCCTAAAACTGGGCATTATCTACAATCCTTTAAAAGATCATACTTTTGGGGCATTTGGGTGGCTCAGTCAATTAGGCATCAGACTTCCGCTCAGGTCATGATCTCACGTTCATAAGTTCGAGTCCCACATCTGGAGCCTGTTTCAGATTCTGCATCGCTCTCTCTCTCTGCCCCTCCCCTGCATGCACTCTGTGTCTCTTTCTCTCAAAAATAAATAAACATTAAAAACATTTAAAAGATAGTACTTTCACTATGAATTGAAGTCAGAGCTATTGATTCTATACCCAAAGTTATTACCTACTTGCTGGCTGTGGGATCCTGGATAAGAAAGAGGTTTTTTTTGTTGTTGTTGTTGTTTTTCCTGAGACTCAGTTTGTACTCTCTAAAAGGGAAATTTTAGAAGTGGATTCTTTTTAGCTCACAAGGCTGATGTAAATAAAATTACTTTTAAATTATGAAGTGCTAAGTCTCTGTATGCAGTTTATTCAAACTTCACCATTTCAAGTTATAATTCAACTGTACTTTCCTTTTCTGAGAGAGACATGTCCTACCTGATATTTTCAGAAAACTTCTCCCCACCCCCATTCCAAAACAATCAATCCATTTATTCAGAGACGGAACCTAAGTTTTGTGCTAAGCAAATTTACTCAACATTTACAGTTTTGTACCTAACACCCTTCTTTTCTCAGGCAGTAACCCCACTCTTTTGAGGCTCTCTCCTTTACCAAACAGTGTGGAGGTTCCTCAAAAAATTAACAATAGAACTCCCCTTCACCAAGCAGGCCAACGGGAGATTCTATTTCTTTCTATGATCCTGCCCCTTTGATCACAATGACCTACCAAAGGATGGGCTTCTCACCCTCGTTGGACCAATCCTAGTAGCTCAATCCCTCTTTCCACACTGGTCTAGGGGTTGGAAGTAGGGTAGGCATATAACTCAAGAAGATCAATCAAAGTCCTAGAGCAATAGCATCCCTATGACCCAGCAATAGCCCTATTAGGAATTTACCCAAGGGATACAGGAGTGCTGATGCATAGGGGCACGAGTACCCTAAAGCTCATAGCAGCACTCTCCACAATAGCCAAGTCATGGAAACAGCCTAAATGTCCATCAACTGTCAAATGGATCAAGATGTAGTTTATCTATACAATGGAATACTACATGGCAATGAGAAAGGATGAAATCTGGGCATTTGTAGCAACGTGGGTGGAACTCAAGGGAACTCAATGCTAAGTGAAATAAGTCAGGCAGAGAAAGACAGATACCAAATGTTTTCACTCATATGTGGAACAGGAGAAACTTAACAGAGGACCATGGGGAGGGGGAAGGGGGGAAATAGTTAAGGAGAGGGAGGGAGGCAAACCATAAGACACTCTTAAATACTGATAACAAACAGGGTTGATGGGGGTGGGGGAGGGGGGAAAGTGGGTGATGGGCATGGAAGGGGGCACTTGTTGGGATGAGCACTCGGTGTTATATGGAAACCAACTTGACAATAAACTATACTAAAAAAAGAAAAAAGAAACTAGTATAATTTTCTGTTCACCCTCATATCTAGCTCCTTGGAGGCAGAGACAACTCTTCACACATCTTTGTCCTAACTCTGTATTTAGCCTTCTATAGTTCCTCACATTTTTTTTAATTTTTTTTTTAAATTTATTTCTAGGAGAGAGAGAGAGAGACAGCGTGAGCAGGGGAGGGTCAGAGAGAGAGGGAGTCACAGACTGAAACAGGCTCCAGGCTCCAAGGGGGCAGTCAGCACAGAGCCCAACGCGGGACTCAAACCCACGAACCGCGAGATCATGACCTAAGCAAAAGTCGGACGCTTAACCGACTAAGCCACCCAGGCGCCCCACTAAGCCACCCAGGCGCCCCTATAGTTCCTCACATCTTTAAAAGAAGAATGAAAAGGGGATGATTTAGGATGAAAGCATGAATGAGGACAAAAGGAAAAAAGGAAAGAAAGACTGAATTAGATTGCCTTGCAAATATCTACCAACATTAAGTTTTGGCCCTTCTAGCACAATTCATAAGTATTCCCAAGAGAGCTTCTGTTTTCTATGCCAAATGCCATCCCCTTTACAAACGGCATGTTCCTAAGATTCAGAACTTCACCACTAACCGCTATCGTTAGTTTCACAGGGTTATGTGTTGAACATTATCACAGTCAATCCTCAAAACAACACTTTGGAGACACTAATATTATCCCATTCTCAGGCAAGTAAACAAACTCAGAATGATTAAATAATTTCTCCAAAGCTAAATAGCTAGTAAATTTCAGAGTTGGAACTCCCACAAGGTCTGCTGTCTAGAACAGAGTCTTAACCACTGATGTACTGTATAAAATACACTATATAAACAAATGTCGTCACTTTTTTTTTATATGGGTTTAATGAATACTGATATACACCTAAGTCTTTGCATGGTATGATCTTCTCTTGCACACTCGATATTAACACAAGTGCCTCATGCTTGTGTTATACACAAACCTACATGGTATAATTTTTTTGGTCAGTAATAAACTAAGTGTTTAGTTAGCCTTGCACACCCCTCATAAAGTAGTGCAAATGTCAAAGCGAACTTGATTTCAGTTACTGTATCTGTCTTTGGGCAATACAGGTATTTTTAGATAAAATAGCATTTTCCACTGGGAAATATGGAGTGAAACCACTAATAGAGGAATGTTTTATATTCGAGAACTTAAAAATTGATATATTACTAATGCTACACTATGTAGTGTGGTAGAGAATGGCCAATAGTGAAACAAAGCCATTCCAGCATGATCCATGTAATAACAGATTAGAATTAGAGACAGCAATACGAACTCTTGTTTAACTTACTATAGATGGTTACACATACAAGTATTTTGTTGGTATGTATACATATGTCATTCACTGTACAGACATGCATTTCGTCGTCTGTCAGCTGAGGGCCTAGAAGCAATAATACCCCAGTAGCTATGAGCATACCTGGTGTCCGGATCTTGGTTTCTAACACCATTTCTTTTTTTTTTGTTTAATTTTTTTTTATGTTTTATTTATTTCTAGGAGAGAGAGAGACAGCGTGAGCAGGGGAGGGTCAGAGAGAGAGGGAGTCACAGACTGAAACAGGCTCCAGGCTCTGAGCTGACAGTCAGCACAGAGCCCGACGCGGAGCTCGAACCCACGAACCGCGAGATCATGACCTAAGCGAAAGTCGGACGCTTAACCGACTAAGCCACCCAGGTGCCCCTCTAACACCATTTCTAATAAAAGGAAGTTGGACTCCTTGTAGAAATGGCTGATTCTAGGACTCGTATGGGAAAAATACAAGATGATGTTGGAGAATCCTGGAGAGTAAGAAAGTGCTAAAGAGGAAAAACCAAAACCCAAAACCCAAACCTGCAATGATAGGGGTATATTTAAAGTACTCAGAAGCCAGCTGAAGAGGCTTCCAATGGTCAAACCTGGAACTATTTGAGCAACAAAATAAAGTAGTATTGGAATAGAAAGAATAAAATAATGATCATGAGTCCATGTATATAAATGACTGAATAATAAGTGGAGAAGAATAGACAAAATCTCTCCTACAGAGAATCCCAAATGATTAACATAGAGGCTAAGCCTTCAAGTAGGTGGAGTGCGATGCTCGGCTCCTGAAGTGAGGGCTATGCATATGATTTTCTTCCAAAGAGTATGAAAAAGAGGAAAAAGAGTAACTTACAGTGGAGAAACCTGATAAACACTACCTCAACCAGGTGATCAAAGTTAGCATCAATAGTGATAAGTTAGAGTATATATTCTCGATAGAACGTGATGAAAATTGTGCTTTATTTCTATGCTCTTCTTCCCCAGAAGCTTGAACTCCAGTCTGATCACGAGAAGGACAATCCGGTAAATCCCAATTGAGGAACGTTCTAGAAAACGTCCTACCAGGACTCCTCTAAACTGAAGTCTAGAGAAAAGGCTGAGAAAATTGTCACAGCTAAGAGGAACGTAAGGAGCCATGATTAATTAATGTTTTATAGTGTCCTCGATTGAATCCTATAATAGTAAAAGGATGTTAGGTAAAACAAAAGAATAAACAAAGCAAAACAAAAGGAAATCTGAACAAAGTGGTACATAGACTTCATTTAATTGTAATGTATCAATGTGGGTTCACTGGCTGCAACAACAAATGTATCATATTAACATATGATGTTAATAGAGGAAACTGAGCATGAGATGCATAGAGGTTCTCTGTATTATCTTTGTGATTTTTCTATAAATCCAAATGTGTTCTAAAATTAAAAACGATTTAAAAAAAAAACAATGAAGCCATTACTCAGGTTAACTGGACTTTTGAAGGGAGAGAGGTCCCTCTGGGATCAGAGTGCAGGTATGGGATTAGAGTATAGCTATTTCAACTTACTGTGCACCTGAGTTCCTGAACTAGGACTGGACCCATCTCTTCAACTCTAACTCTCCAGAACAAGAGAAATGTATGCATGCAAGTGACACATGAAAGTTTATATTTTGTAGTATCCACATTTTAAAAAGTAAAAAGAAGAAAGTAAAATTAGTTGTAATATTTGTATATATTTAGTTTTAGTAATGTTTAGCCCAATATATCCAAAACATTATCATTTCACTCTGCAGCCACATTTCAAGCATTCAGTAGCTACATGTGGACATTACAGCTCCAGAGCCACGTGTATTTTAAGCAAACCATGGAATTCATAAATAAAAGCAGACTCTTCTGATTCTCCCACCTACAAACCTACAACCACAAAGGCAAGAGAGAATCATGGAACATTTATGGCTTCTTCCATTCACAGCTATGCCTAGATGGTCTCCAAAAGCCTCCAAGGATTGGCATAGCTAATGAGTGAGACTTGAGCATTTTCTTCCAGAAAGGACACCTGTCCTTCCCCATCACCTTTACTTCTCTCCCCTGCCTCCCTTCTTGATATTCCTGAGTTCATTGTCCAATTTCCATTTCATATCCAAAAGCCCTTGATCATTCACATTCTTTCAAATGTAGGCATTCTTCGAGAGGGACTCACCTAACTCTAGTCGAGGCAGAAAAGGAAGCATGGATTGAGGTCCAAGTTTCCTTTAAGAGTTCAATTAATATCACAAAGTCTGAGAAGCTGGGTCCTATCTAACCCGACCAGCTGTTCTTCTGCAGTGTTAATAACATCACTAATAGCTCACTTATCATGCACTTTGGGGGGAAAATGTGCTAGTGTGTTTCAGGCTTTCTTTCGTTTGATTCTTACAACACTGTAAGTAAGGTTGAAGCAATTACCTCCTCTCCCCAGTTGAAAGATGGAGGAAGCAGGCTTGGAGAGGCCAGGCAATTAGCTCCAGATTGAGCATCCCGCAAGGAGCAGGTGCCATGTGTGAATCTCACAGAGTGGTAGGATTCACAAAAGATCATTTATCTCTCTGCAAATAATTGCAGAAGAACACTGTATTTAAAAGTCTTGACGAGGCCTGCCTGATGTAACTTTGCACCTGTAAAGTATCCTCTCACTTAGGATTCATCACCGGAGGAAAGGGAATTCCTAATTAGTATTAGTTATGGTTTTCAGCCATCCATTTTCCTGACTTTACCACAGAACACTAATCATTGAAATTAAATTCCGAATTATTAATATTACCATTATCCATTAAGAATATTACCAAGAGAGAGACTGATCTGTTGCATTAGTCCACGTACTAAAATTAGTTAAATTCAAACACTTCAGTCTAGGAGCAAAGTTTTTTTTATTGTTTAAAACATATCACAGAGTAATCAAATTTCTTTTATAAATTAAAGTTTTAAAGTACTCCATCTTTCCTATTCTCTTTGGAAGTAACACTTTAATACACTGTACATGCACAGCACAGATTGAAGTTCCTTGCAATCAATCCTCCTCACTCTACTTCAATTTAAATAAGTTAATAAGTTGGGGAATAAGCTGCTTTGGCGGCAAAGTTTGCTCCAATTTTAAACTTTTTAACTCAAGTAAATTATAGTTCATCTCCTCTAGGTCAAACACTAATGATGTTCTGATGGAGAGAGACTGTCATTACTTTTAATCACACTGTTTTTTTTTGTGGTTGTACATATTAATTTGTTAGTCCACAGACATATCTGAAATTCGTAACTGCATGGATGTATTTTTTATTTTTTTCTATTTATCAACTAGAAACAGATTGTAAGAGAGCAAGCATAAGTAACTATTAAGAAGGAAACTAATACATTTTTAAGAATTACTATTATTCACTTAGTCAAGTCAGTAGGCATTTCTCCAGTGCCAGCTATATAGTCTTTTTTCAATTCCAATGTAACTGCTACGGTTGGGTCTTACACCATACTATAGGTAGGTGACTCAAGGCTTTATTTTTAAGGTATCTATTTTTTTAAATAGTTTATTTATTTCTGAGAGAGAGAGAGAGCGCGAGAGCAAGCACGTGAGCAGGGGAGGGTCAGAGAGAGAGACACACACAGAATCTGAAACAGACTCCAGGCTCTGAGCTAGCTATCAGCACAGAGCCCAATGCGGGGCTCGAACCCATGAACAGTGAGATCATGACCTGAGCCGAAGTCGGACGCTTAACCAACTGAGCCACCCAGGTGCCCCAATTTTTAAGGTATCTAAAGCAAAGATTTCCTTCAATATGATAAGAATCGTTACTTTAAAACATAAAGACAAGAAAAAATCAATTGTAATGTTTTTCTTGGAAACAGCTTCTACAACTTTGCACCCATGGTGACTCTGTTCCTTTATAAAACACCTTCTTAACACAAAAGCTATTAGCCCAAACAGAAAATGAGTCTTTGTTAAAACTGTTACAATTAAAAATGAACACAAATCCAACTGAAACCACAAGTCCTGATACTCTGAGACTCCAGAACTCAAGTCAAAGAAGTAGTCTCCAGCAACACTGACAACAAAATCAAGATGGTCTTGGGCAGTGGAGAAAAGCAGAACTGAAGAGGTGAGGTGATGTATCATGAAGTGATGAGGCCATCAGCCACTTTCTCCACAAAAGTTTCTGAGGCAGCAGAGCTCGGTGGTACGCGACCTTGGTCCTCTCCTCTTGTTCCCTCACTTGGGTTCATAAACCTCTTTAAGACATCATCCACCTCTCCAGAACTAACTGGGACTTCAGAAGATGAGTGGGGTGTAAGTTCAGAGATCCTGGTCTCAAGCAAATGTCCCTATTAATAGAAAATAGGTGGGGGAAGGGGAAAGAAAAAACAAAGAAATAAAGGAAGAAAATTATTTATAAACACACAAGTTTGGGGGAAAGAGGAACAACAACTGAGGTCCAGCAGAAATTATTGCTGGCATCAAGAACTGACTAACAAGGTGGGAATAGGGAAGTTGCCCACCAGTTCACAGATCAGTGAGCACCCTCTTTTCTGCACACTATACCCCAGAGCCAAGGGAGGGTCAAGTCCAGATGATGGTTCAGTGTCCCTAGCAAAACTAAGCTACAAGTAACAATTTTACCTGCAACTAACTACTCAAATTAAATCTGTACTTAGAGAAAGATAAATCCTAAAACAGTGTCTCACAATAAAAAAAAATACCAAATATATTTATATTCATCTGTTCATCCACTTAAACATCTTTCTGACCCCGAAGTAAATGCCAAGGAAATCAAACATAGCTCCGACATTCAGAGTTGACAGTTTAGCATGGAAAGTACGATATGCTAAAACTTCTAGAACAAGAACAAGAACACTTCTAGATGGGATATGTGGCATCTTAAAAGTGAGAAAAATTATCCTGTACCAAGTTTTATATAAAAGTGGGTTGCAGTCTCCCAAGAAGGATGAGAAATAAGAAATGGGGTTGGGGGATATGAAAAATACTAATATTATAGCAGCTAACACCAAAAAAGGGTTTTCCATATGTTAAATCACCTAATCTCCACAACAACTCTAATGATATGTGCATTTCTCACCATTTTACCAAGAAGTTGAGAGAGGTTTAAGAAACTTTTTAAGTGCTACAACTTTTTTTTAAAGTTTTAAATGTTTTATTTATTTCTGAGCGTGAGAGAGACAGCGTGAGCAGGGAAGGGCCCGAGAGAGAGGGAGACACAATCTGAAACAGGCTCCAGGCTCTGAGCTGTCAGCACAGAGCCCGACGCGAGGCTCAAACCCACGAACCCTGAGATCATGACCTGAGCCGAAGTCGGACGCTAATCGACTGAGCCACCCAGGCGCCCCTAAGTGCCACAACTTTTAAGCGGCAAAGCTGGGTTTTGAATCCAGGCACCGTAGCTCTTAACCCTACTTGGCCGCACGTAATAGTATTATCACTAACAAAACAATAGTATTGTATATTACAGATCCATGATCTAGGTACGTTCATTCATTCTCTTGTAATACTCACATCTCCATTTTACAAATGAAACAAAAACAAAATAGAACAAAAACTAAGACTCGGAGAAACGTTCCCAAAGTTGTACAAGTAACAAGGCGGTGGAGTCCGGATTCTAGCCCAGGAGGCTCAAATACTGGAGGCTCTTTTCACGGCACTCCACAGCCCAGCCTAGAGTCTGCTTTTACCATCAACCAAGTCAGACTCCTTCGCCCCGGGAGGGCCCCTGAACCACCTCGCGCCTCAGAGACGTTCCACAGCCCGCGAGCCTCGGCGCCCTCGGGGCCACCCCCGCGCTCCCGGGTCAGGGCTCTCACCAGGAGGGAGTCGGGGGACCCTCGCAATCTTGCTGGTGATCTCTGCCGTGAGCACCGCGAAGTCCTGCTCATAGCCTTCGAAATCGGATGACATGGCGGCTCCGGAGTGACTGGCCCGGGCCGGAGCCCAGGTCGTGGCAGAGGCCACACAGGTCAGAGGAACACGGTGTAAGGACCCGGGAGGCGGCCTGGACAGTAGAGCGAAGAACCGGGGACAGCTCCCAGCCCGGCCGCTTCCTGGTTGTTCTTCGCAATCTCGGTCCTCCGGAAATTGGCCTGCGTGCGTTTTTAATTGTCCGCTCAGGCTTCAAGATTTTAAAAAAACTCGCTAAGGAAGGCACTTCTATTAGGGCTTCCAGAAGGCTCCGAAAATATCTGCGTTCTCAGGGATCACTGGAAGGTTTTTGGCCTCCCCGCGTCCTGGAAGGCGGCTCCGGCTCCCCAAGCTCAAGGTCCCAGGAACTTGCTTCCCGAGGGAAGTCTGATGGCGGCGAACCCACCGGAAGTGGCTCTCGCGGAGACCGCGCACCGGGAGGGAGCAAGGCGGGCCCCCGCGAGAGCGCTGGTGGAGAGGCCGACTGGTTGCGGCAGGTCCCGCACTCCAGCTTCTTGCAACCAGGATTTGCTTTCTGCTGGCGCTGGGCTGAGGTAGCCATGATGGAGTTATCCGAGGAGGAGAAAACCTGTTCCGGGTGAGCCCAGGCCGCCCCGGAAATGCGATGGCCGAGGAGCGGGCACCAAGGACCAAACTGAGGTGGGAGTCAAGGCAAGGGATGTAACGATGATTCTGGCCGTCTGCCCTCGCCCCGTCCGAGTGAGCCCAGAATCTCCAGAATGTTGAAACCACCCACGCTTGCCAGGATGGTCCTCCCCTGAGTGAGGATTTCTAAGTGCTCTGCTCCATGATCCGGGCGGGAAACTGAGGCACAAGGCGATGGCATCTGTTGCGTGAAAGTCTTTATTACCCCGTAACTCAGATCTTCCCTCGACTCATTGCAGCCGGTCGGAAATACCCTTCCACAGATCTTCCGGCGCTCGCCGGCCACCTTCCCCGTCCCCCCGCCAGAGGCCCTTCCTCATCTGTTTTCTCGAATATTTTCATTCATGTTCCTTCTGTGTGCCTCTAGTCATGACCTCACACACATCTCTGCCGCCCCTGCCCTCCCCTCCCCTCCTTTCACTCTGGCTTTGCTTTCACTCGCTCGCCTCTTTACCTTTGGCCCAAGTTGATCCTTATGCTAGTGATTCGGGGGCAACCGCAGGCAAATGTGTAGACCCTGCTGGGCTCATACCGGACAAATCGAGACTGGGTAGGAGGCAGTTTAGAACGCTGTAGAAGGAATGAGATGATTTGGTTAAAGGAATTAGATCTTTTTGGCTTCTAGTTTAGGTTCAGCTGTTACTTGTGAACCTTGTGCAGTCACTTAGCCTTTTGAAACCAATTTCCGGATTCAATCAACGCTTAAAGTCCTGCACCTGCTCTAAATTCCTCGGTCACCTCCAACCATCCTCTCAACGACAATCACAGTTACCAGTCAAGTTGGAAACAAAGAAATAAAACCATCTTAGAATCATGTACCCAGTTTACAGGCAGTTCAGACTTGAGCCCTCTTTTGGATCAGATAAAAATACAGTAAAGCCTTGGATTGGGAGTAACTTGTTCTCCAAGATGGTCAAACATTTCTAATAAATTTTAACTTGATAAAGAAGCGATGGCTTTCCATAGGAGCAAATGTCACATGATCACAACAGAGTCAATGGTTCTTGAAATTCGTTTTGATACATTAGTGCCTTGGATTACAAACATGTTTCCAGAACAAATTATGCTCACAAACCAAGGTTTTACTGGTGGCTACTTTTGCCAGTTGATGAGGTACCCATCCCATAGCACTTGTGAGATGCTTTTGTTTAGGTGGTTATTGGAGTTAAGTATGCTATATAATAAAATTTTTTCACTGTACTTTCTCATTTTGTTTTCTTTAGATTGGGCTTCAATCCGAGATACTGGATTCTTCTAGTTAAGATAAAGAGCTCTGATGTGTAACAGTGAAAATGTCATAATCTACATTAACATCCCATAACCTGAAGGCATGACAATTAAGGAACACACGTGGACTTGTGGCACATGGAAATGTGTGCACAGAAAAAGGAAATCTATAATTTTCTAAAAGTAGGAAGGCATCCTTCCTCACCAAAATGGGTGCATTCTGCTCAGTTATCAAGTTTGAAAATCTCCAAGAATTAAAGAGACTGTGTCATTGGGGCCCCATCATAGCCCTTGGTGTTATAGCAATATGTTCTACGATGGCCATGATTGACTCTGTGCTCTGGTATTGGCCTTTACATACGACTGGAGGAAGCATGAATTTCATCATGTTGATAAATTGGACTGTCATGATTCTTTATAATTACTTCAATGCCATGTTTATTGGTCCTGGCTTTGTCCCTTTGGGGTGGAAACCGGTAAGAAAAAGATCCCTTAAGATAAGGAACTCTAATGATAATCATATATTTAGTTTATGGCTTATCTCCTAACCAATAATATCAAACACAGCCTGTTCTAACTACTGTGAGACTCAGCATGTTCTAACTACTGATCATTTAAAGCTCAAAGAATTTATTTTGTATCTACTTGGAAATATTCATCTAAATTAGTACTTCCCAGAGAGATTTTATGTAATACTTGTCCTTCATAAAAAGGAAAGAAAAAAAAACAACACTGGAGGGGCTAGTGAGTCCATAGTCCTAAATTTAAGAACTACTGCATGTCCTACATGTCTTATAATTCCACAATGCAGTTTGACTAGGATCTTTTTTTTAATGTTCATTTATTTTTGAGAAAGAGAGACACAGCAGGAGTGGGGAAGGGCCAGAGAGAGGGGAAGGCACGAATCTGAAGCAGGCTCCAGGCTCTGAGCTGTCAGCCCACAGCCTGACGTGGAGCTTGAACTCACAAACAGCCAGTTACATCCTGAGTCAAAGTTGGTTGCTACCTAAGTGCCCATAATATCTTTATGTAAACTTTAACAGCCCTCAGAACTAAGAACAAGTCTTTAGAAATTGCTGACTTAAAACATAAGGTTTTAAAATCAATGTTAAAGTCATAACATTAGAAAATAACAATATGAATTGGTTTATGGCTTTTTAAAAATTGTAGCAAGTTTATGGGGCGCCTGGGTGGCTTAGTCGGTTAAGTGTCCGACTTTCGCTTAGGTCATGATCTCGCGGTTCGTGGGTTCGGGCCCCGCGTCAGGCTCTGTGCTGACAGCCAGCTCAGAGCCTGGAGCCTGTTTCAGTCTGTGACTCCCTCTCTCTCTGACCCTCCCCTGCTCACACTGTCTCTCTCCTAGAAATAAATAAAAACATTTAAAAAAAAAATTTAAAAATTAAAAAAAAATAAAAATTGTAGCAAGTTTATACTCATGTATTTCCATATTCCTTGCTGAGGGGCACTGCCTGATAGCTTATTAGAAATGCAAAATCTTGGGGCACCTGGGTGGCTCAGTTGGTTAAGTGTCCAACTTTGGCTCAGGCCGTGATCTCGCAGTTTGTGAGTTCAAGCCCCACATTGAGCTCTGTGCTGACAGCTCAGAGCCTGGAGCCTACTTCAGATTCTGTGTCTTCCTCGTTCTCTGCCCCTCCCCAACTCAGGCTCTGTCTCTGTCTCTGTCTCAAAAATAAAAAAAACATTAAAAAAAAAAAACCAAATGCAAAATCTTGGGCTCTACTCCAGACCTACGAATCAGAATTAGCATTTATCAGAATCCCCAGATGATTCTTAGGTACGTTAATGTTGGAGAAACACTAGTGTATTATTTAAAGTGAGTACAAAGATGAGTAAGACAGATTCATATTCTGAAAAATCTTATAATTGAGGAGAGAAACCAAGATACTTGTGTAATTACTTGTGTAAGTAATTACACTATAGAGAAGAATGTGATAAGTGCGGTTGAAGCTAGAAGGAAGTGATCCTTTTTAGCTGTGGACCTGAGGGAGGAGTGTAAATTCCTACAGATGGGAAGGAAGCCATTTCATGCATATAGTCTGAAATAGCGGGCGGGTTATGTACTACAAATAAGGCTGAAACAAATGCAGATTCTGAAGGGCCTTAAATACATGAGGAATTCTTAGACCATAAGGAGGGATTAGAGGTTTTCATGCCAAGCTCTGACATAATCAGAGTCATGTTGCAGGAATGTTACTCAGACAATGACAGTTTGGATTAGAGAGACTTTAGTACAGGAAAGTAGTTAGAAGTGATTGAAATGGTGCGGGGTAGGGTGGGGGGGACCAGATTTCCTAAAGACTATCAGCTCTGGTGTTTGAATATCCACTCCAAAATACCTCCCTCCCAAGTTGTCAGCTACCTTTTTTCTGAACTCCTACAAAGATTGCACAAAGATTTTGGAAATGTAGAACCAGCTACAATCAGTGATGATGGGTTTGGGTGGAGCATGGGGAAGAGAAATTAAAAATGACTTCTGGGTAATTAGAAGAGTGATGTGGCTGTTACCAGAAATTCATTATTTAGAAGTATTTCTGCTCAGATAAAAGGGCAGGAAATAAGTAAGTTAAGATTCCATCCTCATCCCCATCCCCTATAAAATCAGACCATAGAAAAGAATTTATTCATAAGGCTTGACTTATTAGGGGCAGATATCTGATGGATTTTTGTTTGTATTTTGCTACCAAGGAAAATTCTCAGGATAGCATGTACCTCCAGTATTGTAAAGTCTGCCAAGCGTACAAGGCTCCACGGTCACATCACTGCAGAAAGTGTAACAGGTACTATGTGTCTTTGCTACTCTTTGGGGACTGGTCACCTTGGTGCCTGGTCTCACATAGTTGTTCTTTCTACACATCAGTCCTAGTCTTCTTCTCTGCAGGGTAGCTTCTTTATGAAAAACATTGTCAAAATACTGTTGTCCATATCTCCATTTTATTCTTAAGTTATCAATTTTGATAATAAGTTAAATAATCCTCACTCTTTTCTTATAAGTGAAAAGCTTTTATTCATTATTTATTTATTTGGAAAAATAACACATTTATTTTGCTTCTTGCCCTGCCAAGAGTAAAAAGTTAGGTCTTCAGGGTGTTTCCATAGGTCAGGATTAATTGTGCTTGTCTTCTGTCATCTTAACTAGCCTTAGAATTGTTTTGAGTCTAAATTATAAAGGCAACCTGCTTTTTCCATTATTTTGGTTGACTAACATTTATGCTTTATCCATATCTAATAAATGAATTCAGGTGCGTATTATCACAAGTGTTTAATGTAAAAAAAAAAAGGAAAGAAAACTGAATCACTATAAAAATATGAAATAAACTGGGACCTTTTTAGTTTTTTAATTTAATTTTTTAATTTTTAAAGAGAGAGCAAGTGGGGGAGAGGGGCAGAGAGAGAGAGAGAGAGAGAAAATCTTAAGCAGGCTCAGTGCTCAGCGGCGAGCCTGATACAAGGCTCGATCCCAAGACCGTGGGACCGTGATCTGAGCTGAAATCAGGAGTCAGACACTCAACTGACTGTGCCACCCAGGCGCCCCTTGAACCTTTTTAAATAAGCAGCTATTCCACTGATTGATTAGAAATTTGTGGTAAGAGTGTTGAGGTTTAGGAGGACATTTGTAGCAAATAAAAGATTGGTATGAGGCCAGGAAATTTTCTTCTAGCAACAAGGGAAGGAAGCTCGGTAAGACTTTGCTTGTTATACCACATCTTACATTCCACAGTTAGCTTGCTTAGCTCAGAGAACCCAAATCTAAAGGATGTGGACAGGAAGGAAGGAAGTTCTAGGTCGGCTGGGTCCCATCAGCCCCAGTGGAGATTTAGGTGTGATTTTGTGGTCTCTCTTGTACTCTGCTTCAGTCACTGCATTCCAGAACTAGAGGTAAATCAGGAACCCATGCTTATGTCTTTATACTGAACCTCTCAGGGGGCCTCCTGGCTTCTTTAAGCAAACTCACTTGTAGCAGACATCCTTTCCTCAAGTGGTTACAAAGCCTGCCTTTTCTTGTGCCGTTTAGAATTTGAAAGAAGTCGGGGTGCCTGGGTGGTTCAGTCAGTTAAGCGTCCGACTTCAAGCGTCCGACTTCGGCTCAGGTCATGATCTCACGGTTCATGGGTTCGAGCCTCACATCGGGCTCTGTGCTGACAGCCAGCTCAGAGCCTGGACCCTGTTTCAGATTCTGTGTCTCCCTCTCTGACCCTCTCCTGCTCACGCTGTCTCTCTCCCTCTCTCTCAGAAATAACAACAACAACAACAACAAAAAAAAAATTAAAAAATTTAAAAAAAAAGGAATTTGAAGAAGTCACTGTTCAGAGTTGTTTAAAAACTCATAAAGACTTCTGTGACTATGGACATGCTGGATTCCTATTTGCTTGATCTTTTGAAGACCAAAGTAATTTAAAGTAGATTGGATTTTTTGCATCATGTGTTATGTAAATTTTTCTTGTTAGATGTGTGCTGAAGATGGACCATCACTGTCCTTGGATCAACAACTGTTGTGGTTTCCAAAATCATGCTTCGTTCACACTGTTTCTCCTTTTAGCACCGCTGGGTTGTATTCATGCTGCCTTCATTTTTGTTATGACTATGTACACCCAGCTTTATAATCGGGTAAGTGACGGTGTTTGTTATAAAATCACTCATGCCAGATTAAATGGTGCTTCTGATTATTTGAGGAGTCCCTTTTGGAAATAAGATTTCTATGATTTAGGTTGGGAAACAGAACTTTGCTTTACCTATATATGAATTTCTTTAAAAAAAAAAGTACTAAAATTAATTTTTAAAAGGGGGAAAATTATTTTGTTCCTTTGGAAACTTACCTTACTAGCTGTAATTAAAGTTGATAATATTTAATATTACTGTGTATATAATTTTTTTGATTTCACACTTTGTAGCTGTGATAAGAATAATTAGAAGAAAAAAAGGAACAGGAAGAGAAAAACAACAGTAATATTTTCTGTTTCCATTTGACTCATGTGCCAAGGTGTTGTTCTTTTGTTCATTTCTAATTCCAGGGCCCTAGAAGGTGGCTCATGAAGCAGGCGCGTGTCCTAAAATATGCAAAAGATTAGGTATATTTATGGGCAAGTAGTCAGGAGATAAAGTTGAGGGGTCAGAAATTCAGGTCCCTAAAGAAGCCTGAAAGGTAAGTGAGATTCACAGGCCTAATGGGACTGTGGCACTGAGAACACTTGCCCTTCACAGTTGGCACAACCCGTACTCAACTTCAGCCACGTTTTAATCTTTGGAAATCTAGTCCAATAATACTAGATATCCCAGTTTTTCAGGAAAAATCAGAAAATCTGCATTTTTTTTTTTTTTTTTTTTTTTTTTTAATATTTTTTTTTTTTTAATTTTT